>NC_056725.1:955327628-955551493 GCF_019279795.1 Protopterus annectens | reverse complement strand
ATATACATATATATATATATACATACACATATATATATATACATATATATATATATATATATATATATATATATATATGCCTTGAAATTTTAAAACACACACAATAACTAAACAAACAGATAAAATAAATAAATCTTTATACAAATGAATGAATGATGGTCCTGGCATTTCTTCCATTGCCTCACTTATGCATTATACCCAAAGCCTGGCCATGTTACACTTTTGTGTTCATTCAAAACTCTGTATGGCAGACAGTAGTGACTACTGCTGGGGAACATACATTTTTTTAAAGGAATACCATAATTTATAACAGAAGTAACTCAATAAGAGACAGAGGGTACTTAGCTGTCCAATGCTTAACTTATGTTTACTGACTTCGCAGACTGTGTGGGTGCATTGTTGGAATGTGGCTTTCAGTATTTTATTACATCATTTACTTGCTGTGAAGATATGCTGTTCGGCAGCACTATTTTTTGCCTTCATTTGAATGACCCAGGCCTTGACACCTGCGTCCTCAACAGGAAGACTAAAAATTTCATAAGCCTAGTACATATGGCTCAGCCAGCTCTACTTCCTATCAAATGATCAATAACCAACTCAAAGAATGCTGCTGCTGAGTAAGGACTTCTTTTTTCCTGTGGAAAGATAAGCCATGCATTGTGAAGAATTATAACAAGACAGGTAGTGCTGGGTGAGGGCTAAAACTGCCAGACCTGAAGCTCTATCACACAAGTTTTACAAATCACTACTCTGAGGGTTAGAATATGGTTTACAGAGAGTATCTGAACAAGAGGAAAGGGAACAAATCAGTTAAGAAGTTAGGGAACAACAATTTATGTATTGTAAATGAAGTTTAAGAGGATACCTCTTGTGCTGAAACAAAGAAGCTGAATTGCTGGGCAAATGTGCAGCTAAATGGAGAGTGCAACCCATGTGGAGAGAGTAGACAATCACACTGGGGAAGGGTCAAGATTCTTGGATGCTGAGAGCGATGGAGATCTATAATATTGATGCCCCGTGGAAACAGCTTTATGACTACATTCCCTGTAGAAAGTTAGATTGGAGTAGATAATATTTTTGTATATATTTTTATTCTCCTGCCTTCCAACCATCAGCCCTCCTGCAATCAATTAACTCACAAGTTGCCCTGCATTGTGTGAATCAATTACGGGAGATCATCATACAGGAAGTTATCAGGGCTCTTCTATTTTTGAGAATACAAACACAAACGGACATGCACACTCACAAATGCAAAAGGCCTGCAATGTTTTCCTTTGTAGGACTGGACATCCAGAGCAGATGGGACATGAAGCTAACTTTGCAAACATGGCTTGGCAGGGTCGTGCACACGGCCCAACTCAATGTATAACATGCAGTTTTCTCTCCAATGACAGCTTCCCTGAGTATTATTGAATTGCAGCAGCTCAGAAATCATTTCCTCGCTCTTGTCAGAGTGAAACAAGTGAATACACAAGACCACTGTGCTCCATTTTTGTCTAGTTTCTACATTCCCTAATGTTGAACCACTGTTGAGTTCATATATATAAATTCAGGTTTAAAAGAAACTTGTTTCCCACATATGGAATGCAGGTAGGCTTTGCATCCTGCAAAAAAAAAAACACTTTTTCAAGCTATTCAGTAACATTATATGTAACAAAACAATAACAAAGCACTTCTCTGATTCAAGAGTTCAGTTCTAGTGCTTAAAGGAATAAAGCACATTGCCTCCAGCACAAAAAGAAAAGAACAAACTTCTTTGGTGCATTACATGTAGCAATTAACTTTTAACATATTAGGATCGGGGATGTACAATGCAGGAGATCTAGTTATGATCTGTTACAGTAAGTGTTAAGTGCTGGTATTGCATTGAATTGTACTACCTCTCCCTCTCCTAGTAATAGAGAGCTGGTCTCAACCACTCACTCCCATCCCCCCTGCCCAGCCTCTCCAGAGGCCTAACCATCAATTGCTAATTGATCTTGGGTTGCCATTCAAATCTTATGGCTTCATTCATCTATTTAAAGAGCTAGAGAAGCTGTTCTTTTATATTAATTCACCTTACATAAGTAGTGAGGGGAAATGACAATCAGCATCTTTAAGTGTATCAGTGGAGTGAAATCTATGTACTTGTCTAAGGGAGAGACAACTGTATCCAGCTCCCAGGGAAATGGTATAAGTGGTGTAAAAAAGGAAGTCGGTGCACTCTACATTTAGTCGTTGAGAGTGAGTCCAAGTATTTTTCTTTTTACAATTTTTTAACTGTTAACTTGGTGTAATCTAATTCCCTGGACCAATATGCACTTTAACAATGCAATAATAAGAAAACAAGAATACAAAAATGCCAAGAATCAGTGAAACACTGCAATGATGGTATTACGGGACACATTCAGTTCCCAAATTTAGAAGTACTGAGCTAACATTGTCATGTGGATGACAGCCATTACTCATCTAGCATGGAGTACATGCAACTTAGGGACCATGCCTTCTTGTTACAGAGGATCAGGGGGTGCATTCTCTACAACAATAAAGTTGAATATAAATTTACCCTAGAGAACTACCACATTGACAATAAGTCCTTAAGAGCTGACCCAGTTGTTTGGTATTTCGGAACTTATGTGGAAAGTAACGTAACTTTTGACCAACATGCGTCTATTGTAAGAAAGTCCTTCTATATTGTTCATCTTATAAACAAGAAATTGTGTCTACATCTAGGGATGTCTTTGTCCCTCTTTACTCAGCCCTCATTAGGCCAGTTATTGAATATAATGCCCCCTTTGGCATGTATCTGTCCAGACATGCAACAACTAGAACTCTGATATACCTTACCTAACAAAAAGGATACAAGACCTAAACAAAATATCCTACATGGACCAACTCAAAGCCCTGTGACTATACTCAGTATCCTACAGACTACTGAGAGGAGATCTGTGCCTGGCATACAAGGCATCCTCCAACCCATTACTGATGGATTTACTGCACATTAGCAAGTCAAATGGCATCAGAAATATTCGGTCTAAGGATCCAAACCTCTTCTGCAACAACAGCAGAACAGTTTGGTGGGACAAGTATACCTCTGCCATGGAACAACAACCATCCACAAAAAAAAAAAAAAAAAAAAAAGTTAATCTTTGTCTATATTTAAGCACAATTTAGATCTATGGATGGAGAGGCAGCTCCTAAATGCTTTACCCCATGCATGGATCCCCTCAACTTATCTATGGTATGATCCCAGTTATTCTCATTAGGGGTAACATAGAACTATCACCCATGGGATGGGTAAGGTCAGTCTATAACCAAATTGGATAGATTACTTTGAGCACAAAAGATGGAAATTGGCTAGGCTTAAAATGGCCCATAAGGCAGCTAGCCCAGTATTCACCTATGAACCTATAAAATACAAAACAACATGCTGCATTATTTTACAGCTATTACCTTTTTAATGCAGAAGAATAGATATAGAGCAGAAAGTATACTATACAATTTTAAAAGTATCTGGGACCTAGAAGAGTGGGTTTGGTCACTGAGTTTTTGGAAATTTTTCATATTGCTTTAAATAATCATTGCACTTCGGGTTAGCTAGCAAACCATGTCTCTGAAATGCAAAATCAGATCAAAAGGTTTAAAACCAATTACTCACACAGCTGTGAACCTCAGTCTGGGCTTTATATAAAGATAGATATAGATATATGGGAATGCTGCTGCCCGATACAACAATGACTAAAATAATGCTATAAAAATTTTCAAAAAACATTGCCTTTGATTAGCACTGTAAGTGATTATGTTTAGCTCAGTGAAAATTCAGCTAAGTGGAAATGCATCAAGTCATTGTGTTCATTTTGTAAAGGCCAGTCATGCCCAGCAGAGGACAAATAAACACAGTATAGCCTAAAGACTAAATGAAAAGTATTCTTTTGTTACTAGTCCTGCATACATAATGAAAATCAAATCATAGGTTCTTAGGTGTATACTAAGCTAATGATCACTGGGGCCCTTATAAGCCTAACTGTGCAACCCAAATATGACCCATAAATTTGATTTATATAGATGGTGATTTACTGACTGCCAGTCAATCAGAGACACAGGATCCAGACCAGGGGTGAATTTCCAACTACATATCCAATGGTCCAAGTTGCGCTTAAAAAGGGAAAGATAACTCTGCTTCACATGGATGGGAACCCTGTTTCAGAGAATGTGAATTCCCTGAGAAATATATCTCTCTGTCCAACATGTCCAATTTATGTCACAAGCAAAATTTAAGTCATTTAATCTAGTAGTTCTGATGCTGTTTGTTTTGCAGATGTCAGAAGGTTCATCAAAACAGGATCCAGGGATGCCCTATATGCTAGGCAAATCTCTCATAAGCTTGTATGATACCGAATAAAGAGACAGGACTTTAAAGCAATCAACAATGGATATTGTGCTTACTCCCTGTATTCTTTTTGCAAGGAAGCTTTAAGATGTTCCAGTTGTTGCATGTGTCTGGTCTGGTACATATCAAAGGGGGCATTATACTGTATGATAGTTCTGATTAGGGCTGAGTACAGTGGGGTGATGACTTCTCTGGACCTTAATGCCATGTCTTTGCTTATAAGTTGAGCAATACAGAAGAATTTTTTACTACTTAGACACAAGATGGCAAAATGCTAGGTTACCATCTACATGAGTTCAGATATCCATGACTAGTGAATCAACTTTTAAGGGTGTTTTACTGATGTAGTTACCCATGGTAGTAGACTTCCCAAAACATACTATAATGCATTTCTTGGTATTGAATTTTAAGCCATAGCTTTGGCACAAGCATTTGGCTGTATTAGACCTTCCTGAAGAATGTTCTTATCATGGGGGGATTCAATGACTGCTCCCAGTTTGCAATCATCTGAGCTTTTGGCACTGGCTTTGACAGCAGAGAAATAGATGCCAAAGAGGAGTGGGCCCAGCACAGAGCCCTGGGGGGGACTCCACTGGTGACTGAATTCTCTGTGGAGGTAGCATCACTGATTATAACCTCCTCGATGAGCAAGCTAGCTATCCAGTGTTTTATAAATGGATTTAGGCCTAGTTCCACAAGTTTATTGATAATGCCGGAGTTGGGCATTGTTATCAAATGCTTTAGCCAGATCTAGGTAGGCAGTATGCAACATTTTACCCTCATCCATTGCCTTAGTGACCTTTTCAAAGAGGTCCACCAGATTCAGTAAGCATGGCCCTCCTTAAACAAAGCCAAACTAGGACAGATCTAGTGTCTGGAGGTCTCCTATGACCGTGTTGATTATTTCTGTGATAATTATTTCCACAGCTTTACAAACAGGACTAGTCAGACTAATGGGTCTGCAGTTTCCAGGATATATTTATGGTCCTCCCTTATGAAAGAGGATGACCACAGCAGTCCTCTATTCACAGGGCACAAAGCCTGTTTTAAGACTATACTTAAATACTGACTCTAGGGGTCCCGATAAGCCATATTTTAGACTACTCTGGAGGCATCCTGGGATATTATCAGGGCTCAGTGAGGCTGTGTTCTTGCCTTTTGTGCTTGCAGCCAGTGCAGGCTCCCTAGTTATAGCTCAAGGGATTATGTTTGAGGGTATTTTAAGGGGATGGTTGGGGTTGATAGGGGGTTAAAACTGGAATTTAATTTGTCCACTAACAGATTTGCTGTATCACCAGGCTCAGTGAATGTGGCACCATTAACCACAAGTTCAGCATGTTGCTCTGTGATGCCCTTGAGGTTTGACATAGTTGTAGAAGCCCTTATGCTATGTTTCACCTGGGAGGCTATCTTAACCTCAGAGTTGGCTTTGCTTTACCTAATTAGCCCTCTTAGTTGCCTATTTACTTTGATGAGAGAGCTTCTATCTTTATGGGAATTACCCTTCCTGATTTTTGCCATTTTTTATTTTTCCTTTTGTTGCATGTCCTGTTTAACTTGGGCTGCCAACAGGGTGGTTTGTTTCTGGCACTAGTCTTGGGCTTACTTCTGGTGGGTACAACAGCCTCTATGCAGCCATTGACATGGTTGCATTGGGTTTCTGTCAGCAATTCAGCATACACTTCTGTGTTCTTTGGGTTTGGAAGGACATTAAATTTTGATAATCCATCAGTTAATAAAAGGTAATTTAACTTGGAAATAGTTCCAAAGTGTTACTGGTTTTAATGAAATTACCGGGCTGACTCTGATTTTGAAGGAGTCAGATTTATGGTCAGACCTTACAAGGCAGGGTGAGACATGGGTGGGGGGGGGGGGTTTGCAGTGTTCTCAAGCACGACGTCCGGTATGTTGGAGCCTCTAGTCAGCATATTCACTATTTGTTCAAGGGGGGTTGTACTCACAAAGTCCAGGAGCCTATGTATTTCTAGATTTGAGGCTGTTTAGGATTCACAGATTAAAGAGGGATAATTAAAGTCTCCCATTGGGTAGGGTGTTAGGTTGGATGCTAAGTGGCTTCAATAGGTCCAAGTATGCATTGTGAGCTTCTTGGGACATACAGGGTGACCTATAGCTGGTTAGGATATGGTACTGGATTTTGTCTATGGTGATCTGCACATGGAGGAACTCCAGCATGTCATGCTATCTGTCCACCCTAGAGGTATGCTTATTACTAAGGTGTATTGCAACACCTCTTCCTTTAGTACTTTGCTGTGCAGCTACTAGTCTAAAAGTGTGTTAGGCACTGAAACCTTGCACTTTTGGGGTACACTCTGCTGCTTTAAACCATATCTTGGTAACTGCACAGATGTCTACATTCTCGAGAGTGAAGAGGTATTGGAAGGAGTGTAGGTTTTTGTTTAGTCTCTTGGCATTGAGCAGTAAAACCCCGGAGTTCAGTTGAGTTAATTGTGCTATATCTGTAGGTTTGTCAGATTGACATTGCCTAAAAAAGCCACTCTGGGAGTGGATAAAGTTTTAGCAAGTACCAAAAACCTATAAGGGAGAGGTGCAGACAATCCTTGGCTAAGCAACATGGTCTGTTAAGCATGTCGTCCCAAGCTGACAAATACTGGATTCCCTTAGAATGACATCAGAAAGTCAGCCATTTGTAAACTTGGTCATGCTTTGCTCATATTCTGGGATCATCCCCAGTGATGGTAATATGCTGCTCAATGCTAGGCTCAAACCAGTGTGAGACACATAGTCTGAGAGCTTCATAATGTCTCTCTTCATATAGTCCAGGAAGGTACATCTCCCTGATAGAATGCATAACTTCTTAACAACATACAGTCTCGTAACTTAAAATATTTGCATTAAAATATATGATTCATTAAGTTCTACAAACCTACTACTGAAAGATGAGCAAAACACTTAAACATCTGTAAAGTATGATCTGCTACAGACAGATAATATACAACAATTTGCTGTTCAAGCATCACAATGAAGGAAGAGATGATGCTGCAACACTTGTGTTTTCTCTGTGTGAAATCGATCAGAATGGGGTCTGTTGACCAGTCAAATCCTGATTCAGTCAAAGAAAAATGGCATTGAGCAAAATTACTGAACTGTGGAAGGGGTAAGGAAGTGTCTTCTTATATGCAAAGTTGCAACATCTCACAGTTAATATACTTGGGACATGCAGGGGGTGACAGGATTTACAGGTGGTACACCCCCCCCTGCAAAACTCCTTGCCCTTGAATTTACTGGGAAGGTCAGTATTGTCCACTGTCAGCTGTTTTACTGTTAACAATGACACGATTTTAGATGATTCATGGATTATTTACTAAGAATTAATTTGTTCTACTTTGTTACAAATTCATAGGGTATGCCTGCTTTCTACTTTCTTTTATTTCCCCACTGCATACACTATTGTTTTCATGTAAAGGTTCACTTGCAACTTTTCCAGCTTTTGTCTAATTAAAACTGTTTATTCATTTGCGATTATCTTTATCATCTAGATTGTGTCTGTAAATGGTCACTTGTTTATTAGTGTAGTACCCCAGTAGACAAATATAATAAACAAATACATTTCTTGGTCTCAAAGTCTATTCACAATGTACCTTCATCATGATTTTTGTTGTTCTTATTTTAAGAAAGCATGTTCTACAGTTCTCTATGAAGGATGGGTTTCAGAAACCAGCAGTAACTCTGACTACCCATCGTTTATTAAAAAAGGACCCACTCTGTACCACATCGCAGACATAAAATGGACAAATGCAATACATGAAATATTGCTGTCACTCCTTGCATCTCTCAATAAATCAAGACCAAAACACTCAGTTATAGCCTATTATGGTTTCTGATGAAGAATGGATGTCCACTGATAGGTCTGCATTGTTCATAATCTAGTTACAATTGTTGGAAGGTTGTACTGCATTGTCCATAATCTAGTTACAATTGTTGGAAGGTTGTACTGCATTGCCCATAATCTAGTTACAATTGTTGGAAGGTTGTACTGCTATCTGTTGTCTGGGGAGATGTTAGTGCTAAATATGCAAACTAATGTTTGTCATCTAAACTCACTGCTGCACGTGAAAGCCTGTTCCATTATTAATTACATATTTACAAATGAAGACTGCATTAAGATTCTTAGTATACTGTCGCATTTCTGAATATGTTTTGTTCATTTCTAATGTGACACTCTTCATTATGGATTTACCACACATCAGCAAGTCAAGTGCCATCAGAAATACTTGGTCTAGGGATGTAAACCTCTTCCGCAGCATCAGATGAGTGGTTAGGAGGAAAAGGCGTACTTTGCAGAGGATCCTTCTGCTATGGAACAGGCAACCCATCCACATAAAACAAAGTTCATCCCTGTCCATTTTCAAGTGCAACTTTGATCTATGTATGGGAAACAAAAATTTACCCCAGGACTACCCTGTATTACTAATGGACATATGCAGCTCCTAAATGCTTTATCCCATGCACGGGTTCCCTCAAATTATCTATGGTACGATCCCAGTTATTCTCATTAGGGGCAATATATAATTATTGACCATGGGATGGGTAAGGTCAATCTATAACCAAATAGGATAGGCTATTTTGAGCACAAAAAGGGAAGCTGGCTAGGCTTGTAATGGCCAGCAAAGGCAGCTAGCCTAGTACTTACCTATGAACCTATAACAGCCTAGTAAGTACCCAAGAACCTATACCCCTAAGTGGGATGTTCCGGAATATTTTTGTACTGGCAGCTGTATATTATAAAAGCATTTACCATTATGCAAAGGGTCTGGTGACCAGCCCACCTACACAGTTATCAAATGGCAGCAAATAAAAATATAAATAAATAAAATATTACAGTACTGATACTGAGACTGTAAATCCACTATTATTATTAAAAAAGCAAAAGGACTTTTTTACTGATGACCTTGAAGTTTTATACCTTTTTAAAGGCATTTATTGTTCACAAGTTATTTATATTTGCTTGTCTTATATATTTTAACTTGAATGCTCTGGAATATATTTGTGTAGGCAGCTAGATGTGTGACTTTCCACAACTCAGGGATATTAACAACTTTATAAACTAATACAACTAATTTTTGTAATCCCAAGGATTAAAGAAATTGTTTACAATATTTACAGCATTGCACATATTTTAGGATTAAAAGTTCACAAACTGAAGCACAAGTAATGTTCATGATGGTCTTTGCTAGCTCTAGCTGTATTGACAGACATACAGATGTGTCGAACATCTGTGTCTGCCTGCCAACAAGAAGTAACTTGGGGATCTACCTTTCAACTTCTGCTAAACTGGAGAGTAAAAACTTTGTTTGTGCCATTGAGATGTTTGGCTTTGTTCCCTAATTAAGTTTGAGAACAGTATGAATATAATAAAAAGGGGGAAGTTCCAGAGATCAGACGTATAAAAGCACTGCAAATGAATAGACATGCCTGGATTCATAATAATAAAACGGGGAGATTTCCAAATATCAGACATAAGAAAATGGTGCAAATGAAAATATAGACATGGACTTTCAAAGTCATACAAGAAAGACATGGAACAAGGATGCAGAAAAAGGGAAACACCATGCAAGAGTACCTGTTAAGTTCACCAGTTGGACTACTGAGATGCTTGAAATCCAACTTTTGTTTAGAATATACTGTTGTATGTACAAATCTTCTAGGTACGTGCAATAATAGTGGTACTTTTGGCATTGATGAAGCTTGATATGAAGAATATAATGTCCTCTATGTTTGTCAAGTTCCTGAAATTTAAAACTCCATGTTCATTTCTTCGATAGTAAATATATAGTTTATTTAGGAATGAATAGGTGAAAAAAATGTTATTAACTTAATGATTACGTACAAGTAAAGGATAAATGGAATATTAAAATTACACAGGTACATCTACATAATGTGAATCCAGTTAACAAGTGAACTGATTAGACCCAATAAGACTTATTACACAGTGTATTACAATAACCACCTCAGTAGAGCTTAACTTTTAAAAATGGGGTAGAGATCTACCTGCAACTATATTACAATTTACTGTACGACTGTAAATACTGAAAACATTAAATATTGTTCTTCGTCTTCTTATAGTTGAAGTACATCAACTATAAAATTAAGTTGTAATGTTTAATGACGGGTTAACTGAAAAAGATATTTCTTCAAAATGCTAACAAAGTAGATATTAATAGTAATGATAGTAAAACAGCTAAATTAGATAAACATTAGTGTGTGTTTGTTAATATGTATAAATAAATACACTGTTCATAGGAAATTAATCTGACACCATTTTATTACAAAGAGAAATAACTAAAATTTACTGTAACAAATTAATGTGAAAATATTAATTCATTTAAAATGAGACTTTACGTTTTGTTGAGGATTGTAAATGTTGACCCTTGCAGAAAAGCATGGGTCAAAGTGAGTAAGAGAGGGAAAACATTGAGAAAGAAGGGTAAAGACTGGATTAAACAGACATAGAAGGATAGGACTGATTTTGGTAATAACCCTCATGATTTATTTATTTATTGGAATAAATTTCTACTGGACACAAATTTTAATTGGTTCTTGGAAGGCACAACAGCAACATTTGGTTCACTGGTAACAAACAATGCTGATCAATGCATGCTGGAAGAGTCATCTGGTTATTATTATGCAGTGCAGCGTAACAATAACAGTTAAACATAAAGGGAACTGAAGAAAGCCCATCTAAAATAATAATGCACAGGAATAATGAAAGGAACAAGAAGAATATCCATGTTCTTATAGAATCAAAGATGTTATTAAACAACAAATCATAAGTCTCTGAAGGGTGTATAACAAAGCTGCATATAACAATATATTCAACAGATGGTTATTATTTAATTATTTAGATTAGTTTACTGGGGTAATGCACTAATTAATATTGACCAATTCAGGCTCAGCCCAGGAGAAATACACACACACACATTATATATATATATATATATATATATATATATATATATTATATATATATATATATATATATATATATATATTATATATATATATATATATATATATATATATAATGTAAGCATTAATGGAATAGTTCAGACTAATTACCTGAACAAATGTGTATACACATTTCACTGAAAAACCACAGTGCAATGTACATTCAAGCAGAGTGTAACATATATTATATATTAATTTCTAAACTTGGTCAATCTTCAGTGAATCTTGAGAGAGGAGAAGAAACTCAGAAAGAAGATGGGTTAGGTCATGTGTCCTGTGTTGAAGCAAGAGCATGTGGTTTGGATAAAGAAGTGCTTTTTGAGTTGCATTCTGAATTTGGAGTAAGTGTTGATATCCTTAATGTCAATGGGGAGAGCATGTCAAAGAGTAGGAGCCTGAGAAATGAAAAAGTGCAGTGCTGCAGAGTTTGGTTCTAGAGGTTATGAGAGTTGGGGTGGCTTGTAGGTAGTGTCTCAGGTTGTTTGAGGATTTTTTTTCATGAAGTCTAGCTGTAAAGGGAGTAAATGTGTGAAGCTGGAGTGATGTGTAGAGGTGGGATCTTAAACGTAGGTTAGATATTTGTTTTAAGGGTAGCCATTTTGCTTTTTCTAGTGAGATACAGTGCTGCTCACAGAGAGGCAAGTTTGTAATGAATTGGTAGAGACTATTATAGATAGTCTGGAGTGAAGCATTTTTTTTTTTTTTTTTTTTTTTTTGAGGCAGATGCAAAAATTGGGAGCCCATATTCAAGTTGAGAAAGGGGAACTTGTTTGCTAATGGCTTTTCTGGCTGGTTCAGATAGAAAAGGGAAGATCTTTTTGGCCCAGAAGAGGAGGGAGTTTAATTTGGATCTCACAGTCTATGTGAAATGGAAGTTCAGTGACTGATCAAGCCACAGTCCTAGGTATTTGAAGGTGGATGCTGTCTCTACGGGATGGTTATATAGGTCAGAGATAGTTAGAGAGTCAGGTGTTTGGTGAATTTTCTGTGGAGCTCCAAAAAGCATAGTTTTTGTTTTGGTGAGTTCAGGGAGTAGTTTATGGATTATGACCCATTAGTTCATCAGCACAGAGGATAAGTGGGAGATGTGGGAAGTCACAAAGAAATGTGTTAATGAATATGGAGAACAGGAAGGGGCAAGAATGGGTTCTTGTTGTACACCTTTGGTAACAGCTACAGATTCTGAATAGGAGAATTCTAACTCTGAAGTGTCTATCAGAGAGGACGTTTTTAAGCTAGAGAGCAGTATGGACTGATCCCAATTTCAGTTACTTTGTTTTGGAAAAGATAGTGGTCAATGAGATCAAATTCTTTTGTCAGGTATACAAACTGGGCACCTGTAAGGAGGCCACTATCAAAGTTTAGCAGGATGCAATCATTTAAGGACTAAAATGCTATCACAGTACTTCATCCAGATTAGAATCCATGTTGTTTGGAGGCGAACAAGTAGTACTGCTGGATACAGAGGGAGAGTTGGGTGTAGACGGATATCAAGACGTTTTCTCAGAATTGGGAAGATGGTTACTGGATGGCAGTGAGGGGAATATTTTGGGTCAGTTTACTTTGGGAGAGGTTTATTTAGGGCAGTTTTCCAAACTTGTGGCATGATGGTTTGTGTGAGACATGGATTATATATGTGGGTGAGAGGAAGACATGGATGCTCTCTGCTTTGATATATGAATCAGGATTTTATGTTACAGATCCAGGAAGGCTATCAATGTAAATATTTCAAGTAGAATACAGAATTCTTTGGGACGTATGCATTTGAAGTGGAAGAGGGGGTGAATGGTGGTGGGGTGAGCAATGCATGATCTGTTGGAGGTCTAATGTTTACTGATGGAATATTGCTAAGTAAGGAAATCTTCTGGAGAACATTTTGCTGTACCACACTAAATGTGGTTTTAGACAGGCTTTCATAATGATGCTTTCTTCCTACAAGTAGGTTAACCTCTTTCCAAAAGTGTTTAGGTGAATTATGAGGGTAATTGGTTTCTTTGCTTGGTGATTTCTGTTGTGCTTCAGATGGACGTCTTGACTAAGTTACACAAGACTATAATGGAGGTATGGTTTTCAGTTGTAGGGGATCTGTTTCCATGTTTGTCATGCTTCATCCTTACAGTAAAAAGATGTTTGAGTTCAGCAGATAACCATTCAGTTTTGGTGGGGTTATAAAGCCAGTGGATAAGTAGGAATCCCTATCCTACTTATAATCAAAGGATGGCATGATCACGCTCATGCATTCACTTAAGTTACTGTTTAAGTATACAGTCCATTTTCTACCTTGATTTAATTGCAAATTCACTTTTTTTTTTAATTTCATTTAGTTATTAATTTTCAAATAAATACAATATTATCTACCGTACATCACCATTTAATAGGCACTCAGTCTCTGTAATGTAGAGGCAATGGAAACTCAAAAGGAAGAGGCCAGTTAAAAAGTAGCTTAGACAGATTCACTATTCAGCCTGGGAAGTCAAGGTTCTGTGGTAACTGTATATATTTTATTTGTATATATTTTTAAATTATTTGCAGTTACTGGTTTCTTTAGAGTGTCTAAAGATATTAGGCATTCTGAATCAGTTAACTTAAAGAAGGCAAGTTTAATCAGATCATAAGATACTTGTGGTATTATTTGTGTCTTTGAATGTAAATGGCCTCAACAGTGGTTATAAGATATAGTACATTAAATACTTAAAAACATGTTATATTTACAGAAAACACATTTATTAGACAATGCTGACAGAAGAATAAGCTCAAAAATATTACATATTTATTAGACACACACACACACACACACACACACACATACACACACACACACACAAACACGTATATACATATAAACACACATATACACGCACACCATATTACAAAGCAATGCTTTTTGACAGGAAAAAATTCCATTTCATAACAAAAATGGTCAAACTTAGAAATGGTTATTAGGACTCCTTGAAATTTTACTTAAATGGTGGCCTATCAGTTTGGTATCATGACAAAAAGAAAATGCAGGGATAAAGGAATGTTAGAACTGCAAAATATAATAAAAATCAGATTACACAAATTTAGAATAACAAAAAGAATATCAGAATACTTCAAATTGTAAAGTTTCTTCAGTTTTGGAAAAAGAATATTTACTTACTCAGTTACCCCAAAATGTTTAAGTAGGGTAGCCTACAGAAGTAAACTAATTATTGGATCAAATCATATTAATTCTATAACCAATGCAGGAAGTAATAAAAATATAGATATTGAAAACATAATTTAATCAATTAGAAAATATTATGAAACTATTAAAAGGCAGGTACTTTTCCGTTAAACCCTTAACAGTTCGCGCTTCTGTATTTCACCGGTATTTCAGTACCTGACACAAGTTTGTGGGTGACAACTACTTCCGTACAACTGAATGACAAGTGTCTATTGTCATGTTAGGTGTACAGGACCGTTTGGTCATTGCAGACATAGCTGCATTCCACCGTTAAACCGCAATCAGTTGCGTGAGTTTTTTTTTTTTTTTACACATGGTTTCGGCCAGAAGCTAGTTACCTTTTCAGTATAATACTTGAGAGAATCCCATCTCACTGTAGAGGAAGGTTAATGTAGGAGAATACCATTAGGAGAGAAGGTGAAAAAATTTATACTACTTACTGGATATGCCTGGATCGGATGATGTTTACCATGTATTCTCAGGATTAATGTGTACTGCTGTCAAATCAACAACTGCAAACTTTATAAAGAACATATCGCATTGCAGCTGTATATTTTCAGCTACGCGAGGTGCTCTGAAAAAGTCTTCACAGTTGTACTGCAGTACAATATCCATAAAAAAAAAGTCTTGCCAAAGCTCACAGTCCCTGGTTTATTCAGTCAGCCCTCACATGCAAATGAAAGGAGTCGTTCTCCACATTGTAAAAACTGCGATCATGCAGCATCACACAAGACATTCATCTCTGCAGTACTGCCTGCCTGCCAAATTAAATAAAAAAAGGTAACCTTAGCTAATGAAAATTGTTTTCACATCACATTTGTCAGTCCTGCATGAATGACAAAATAGCGCCAAAACACAACAGCGCTTAGACATGGTAGGGGTTTAATGGAAAAGTACCAAAAGGCCAAACAAATAAAATAACTGAAAAAGATGACACACAAGTTTTAAAAGAAAACAAATGTTAAACGAACATATTAAAAGAAAAGAAAAAAAAAATCCCTGTAAAAAAGTTAAGAATGGTGGTATTATGCCTAAAGTACTGCTTCAGATTAAAATCTTGTTGTTAAAGGATGTTTTCTCTTCAGTAAAAATTATTTTGATATACTCCCATCTATAAAGTATTTGACAATTACATAAATTTTAAAACATGACAAAGACTCTACTGTATGTTCCTTGTATAGAAAAATATCAGTATACATTCAATCTATCTGTGTGTGATTGAAACACATCTTTCCTGCTCAGTGTTTTCCGAAAACTGAAAATACTTAGTTGAAAAACAAATATCCTCCAGCCTGCCTAATTATATACATCAACACCACAGTGCAGAAAATGTAAACCCCCAGAAAACATTCTGCCAGTTCACACAGTACGACACATTGTGGTGAAACTCAGCAACATTCAATTTATGATTTAAAGTCACTAAACCACCAATACTTGAATGACCTACAAACAAGGCCAAATATTTCTACCAAATGTAGATTACAAGTTATTATATAAATTTTAGCCAAAAGATTACAAACAATTCTGCCAATATTAACTGATGCGGATAAAAAGAATGTATATTGAATTAATAGATCCAGGACAGCATTAAAAGAATAATGCAATAGAATGCAAGCAGCAATAAATTCCATTTATCTATTATTAGTCAGATTAAGATAAAAACATTTACCTCCATCAACTGGAAGTATTTAACCAAAGTGTCAGAAAATGTTAGCTTTTGGGGCATGGCCAAGATGTCAGAGAGATAACAGCACTTTTTTGATGCTCTGCTTAACAGAAATTTCTCTGACAGGAAATTTTCTTAATATTATTTTAAAAACATCTAAGTTTTCTTTCACCTATATATTTAGATACAGTGGATTATTTTTTCTACAAATATTTCAATTTTGGTGAATAGAAAGTGAATTACATCCTGTCAGAAGTACAGCAGCTGAATATAACAAACTCTCTCAGCCATGAGTCATTCAAAAGCCTCTCTCCAGGAAACTTCCATGAAGAAAGAATTACAAACAATAATATCCAGTATTCAAGACCTTTCCATGAAAATGGACAATTTAGAAAAAATCATGGAAAACATGAAAAAAGAAAATAGAAAGCAGATTGAAGAATTCAAGGAGATAATTACAAGACACACAGACCAGATAACAGAAACTGAAGAATCTCTTAATGAAAGAGACGGAAGACAGCATGAAAATGATAACCAGATTGACTTCTTACTAAAGCAAAACCCCACACTTTCAGATAAAGTGGAGGACCTAGAATCAAGGTCACGAAGAAATAATATTAGAATATACGGCATACCTGAAAAAATGGAAGGAAATAACACAATACAGTTCTTGAATGACTGGTTGCCTAAGACACTAAACCTATCTGAATCTCTCTCTCTCTTTTGGGATAGAGAGGGCTCACAGGTCATTGTCAAATATGTCTGTGTCAAAAAATCAAAATGCTTCAAGATCCATTATTGTAAAATTTTTATCATCCCAAGACAAGGACTTAATCCTGAGAACAGCGTGGGCAGGTAATCATATACAAATTAATGGTCGAAACATAAGATTTGACAATGACTATACCTCTACTATAATAACTAAAAGAAAAGCCTGCATTCCTCTCATTAAAAATCTGAAGAAAGCTGAAATTAAAGCAGAAATCATTTTTCCTGTCAGAATTAAAATACATCTATCTGAAGGAATAAAAATATTTAATAATCTTGATGACGCCTCTGAATATGTGAAAAAGAATAAGATTTTGGAAAACACTGAAGATATGGACATCTCATTACCTAGTTTAAAAAGGCAGGCAACAAATGGAAAAATGTTATCGATTGATAAAATAAGCTAGAAGCATAAGGGTAAATACAAATGAAGCTCTTCCACAATCCCTTCAAATCCCACAATTTTCGTGCTACAAATCACCTACTTCGGGGAAAAACATACATGTTAAGGTAAAAATCATTTAATATTTATTAAGTATGCTTATTTATTTATTTATTTATTTTTAAATGTATTTGCTGTTTAAAAGCCCTTAATACAAATACACTAGAATGTTAAACATAGATATAAAAATTCTTAATCTTCCCTTGACAGAGTGTATTATTAGTTGACAACTACATAGGGGCAATGTAGCAATACCATAAAAATATTGGTTGAAACAAGAACCCCCTTAATACCGGATACTGTATGTGTATTAGATTCTGATGATATAGATGGCTCCGATAAGTGAAATGAAGGCTCCCCATCTCAGTGCAATTAAATGAAAGTGTAGCCCCTTTTTGCATCAGCAGGCTTTCTCTCCTGTTAAATGTCATGTTATGCTTGGGTCCTTTTAGAGCTAACGGATATAACTTAATGTGACTTGTACTAAATAGTTTAAAAGGTATTGGAAATTGTTCTTTATCATAATAAGAGAAGATTGTTTTCTTTCTAAGAATCCGTCATGACATGTAAAAATGCATTCTCATACACTTGAGAGGTTTGTGTCTTTACTAAATGTGGTTTGTGGGCCCATCTGCTGATGGAGAGGGAAAAGGAGATGTATTTTCTGATGAAAGCTGGTGGAGTGTGTGTTGTAGGGACAGGAGGGGTTGTATGCTTGATATCGGATACACTGGCCAGCAAAATTGATAGTTACAGAGAATTTTATATTTATATAAAATGGGGCAAAGATGTTTGTTTTTTTTTTGTACTTCATATACATGCTTTTTGAGTAACACATTCTGTTTTTCTTTTCTCTCACAAAATGCACATCACGAGTATCTCGTGAACAGTTATCATAGCTTGCTGCAGATTCCCTAGTGCGAGCTTTTAACTGCCAAAATTCAAATGTTAAAGGAAAAGGAAGGGGAAAAAAAAGGAAAAAGAAGGCTGTTGCCTCAAGACTTCTTGGTCAGATCTTCTTTGTAATACAAGAGACTTATGCATGTACTCTCTCGAAGTCTCTTTTGTCATATGAACTTTGGTTACATATTCACGTTACCAGAAATCTTCACATGAAAAAAAAAAAAGAAAAAGAAAACGGAACAACTGAATGCTTTATCGCATACCAAGAGCAACAAAGAAAAATATATAAAAAACATAGACATATATAAAGGTCCTTTTTACTAAACCAATGTTGATGCCTATGTTGTTCCCTTCATAATAAGTTTTCTGATGACGTGTTTTACAAAGTAGTTTACACTTGATCATTAGTTGGCAGCTGTAGCTAACAGATACAGTGAAAACATAGACTAGGTCATCTGATCCTTTTTGGTTAGCAGAGCAGAAAGCGGCATATGCAATGGTTATAAAGTCACTAAAATACATTATCTATCGGGGGTTAATGTGTTCTTATTATTTTTAAAGTAGATTTTGGGGCAGCTATGTATTTTCTGTGCTTTCATCTTGATATCTTCGTCCCCAATCTTATTGATTATATGAGTTGTTGGTTGATGGCAACACTGCTGGAATGGGGAAGCCAAAGCTGCAGACAGACCATTACAATAAATAATAATTCTGTTATAAAAGGGTGAAATAATATATTGGGGCAGGAAAAATTTCGGTTCCAAAGAAAAGGAGACAGTTCTGCTTAGAGAATGATCTTTGTTACTGAAGTGATGCTTTTGCCTCACTAGTCAGTGATAGTAGTAGAAGACTGTTAGGGGGGCAGTGCAAAGTGGTGATGGTTACTCTTGGCTTATAGTTACTACTTTCATCAGGACATGAGGACAGTTGTTATTTCCAAAGGTAGCCTTTGCTTTTTAACTGTTTTTCTAATTAATAGTTTGCATTATGTTGGATTTATAGTGAATGGTGAAATTGTGATCTACTTAATCCACCTCCAGCTACATAAGTGCATACTACAATCTGACATTTTCACTAATATTCATAAAATATTGAATGTTTTACTGTTTGTAGACTACATTTTCTAGCAAAAGATATATTGCATGTTAAACACTGCCACTCTAACTGAAAAATATTGGTAAAATTTGTTAATGTGTTTTGTTAAAAAAGACAACTTAAGGGAACACATTATTACTATAACATCTAAAACTGAAGTGTCCTTGAAGGTTAAAAGCTGTGACTTCATTATATATTTTTATCAAAATCAAGCTACACTACATAGTTTCTTTAGATTCACATCTTTGGAAAGAAAAGCTAATGTTTTTGATGATTACACAGATCTATATACCTGCATAGATATTTGTGCAACTAAAATATTATCTTCTCATGTAAAAAATTCTCATTAGTACATCTTTATTTTAAATATCTTTAATACCTTAAGAAATTATTTAAGGTTAATCAGATATGTTTTTTTTAAGGGGAAGGAAAAACTGGTGATTTTATATCTTATATAAAAGGAAAATAAGCCTATAGGCTATATATTAATATGCTGATTCTATAGTAAATATTAACATTGTTGTGATTTCACAGACAAGTTCATACAGGAATGTTTTGTTACATGATAAATTTTCTTATTTTTATACATAAACTTCTTTACTGAATCCCTAGATAAGTAGGTTTTGATCTAATGTAGTATACTAGATTAAGATCTGTATTAGTATAGAATAGACATAAATGAATATGATATACTATGTCATGATACAAGTTTAAAGACACTGTTCTTAAAAATTTTGAAAATTACATTATTCATCGTAATTGATGTTTTTCCACAATATCTCCTACATAGTAATACCTATTCATCCTGGAGAATTAATAGGTTGTAGTTTGTTGATTCAATAAAATATTAGGTAGTAGCAATAGAGAACGATAGTCTTGAGCACTAAGGAAGATAGAGGGTGGTATTGATGACTTCATCAATCCAGGAACTAGATGTTCCATGGTTAGTTTTGTATATTGTTATATTTTCATCTTCTCTGAACATTACTTGTTAATTAAGTCCAGAATAGTATTTATCCATCAAAAGCTTAAAGTAATCAATGTCTGGGTTTAAATGTCTGTCTCTGAATGCAAATGGTCTTAATAACCCTACTAAAAGAGGAAGGTTACTCAAATACCTAGCATCTAATAAAGCTGACATTATATTTTTGCAAGAAACGCACATTATTCAGAAATATCTAGAAAAAATGGCTTTTAAAGGTTATAGCATTCTAACTGAATCTCATTTCCAAACAAAGAGAAGAGGAACCATGATTTTGTGGAAAAATACATTACCAATACCTAAAATAATTAACAGTTTCTCTGATAAAAATGGTATGTTGTGTCTAGTAGTATTGGAATTGAATAAGAAATATTTTACTTTAGCAAATATGTACTGGCTACCTGGTATTGGCGCTAAATCTGCAAACAAATATTTGGAAATAATAACAGCAAATTCTAAAGGAGATATCATTTTGGCAGGTGATTTTAATTGCATTCTATCATCTAAAGATACCACTAATGTCAGCAATATTAAGATACCTGCATCAGCCAAAAAATTGATAGATTTTGTCTCATTATATAACCTAAAAGACATATACATGATAAAGTGTTTATATCTGACAGCCTATTATCTAAGACTCAAGATGTAGTGATTATATCATGCCCTCTGTCAGACCACAATGCCATACTATTTAAAATTAAAATTAAACCAAATGATCTTATTCATTGGCAGAGACTACCAACCTATATTATTAAGATAAAAGGATTCAAAGAATGGTTTATAAAAGAAGCAAACTATTATATTGAACTTAATAATAATAATAACACAAATAAAGTGTTTATTTGGGACTCTTTAAAATCTTATATATATATATATGGGAAAATAAAAACCTGGTATTTACATAAAAGGAAAGAATGGGACAAAGAATTATCAAATCTACAACTGAAAATTGACACTTTAAAAAAGAACTTACACCCCAAAGAATTGGGCTCGAATCTGGAATTAAAACAACTAAATCTCGAATATTTAGAAATTCTTAGTCATAAAGTAGCAATTAATTTAGAGAGGTTAAAATTACAATCTTATTCATCTAATCCAAAACATATGCATAGATTAGCAGCCAAAACAAAAAGTTTTCACAAAAGTAAACACATAACTGAAATATTAGACACATCTAAACACAATTCAAAACCTTCTTCAGATATAAAAGATATTTTAGAGATTTTTTGTTCATATCATGAAACAATGAAAGCAAACTTAAACTTTACTAATAATAGTTCAAAAATAGAATTTTTAAAAATCAATATAAATAATAAACTTTCTAAAGAACAAAATAATAGATTACTTAAATCAATATCATTAATAGAAGTTAAAGAAAGAATACAAAATCTTAAAAATAATAAAGCCCCTGGTCTTGATGGCATAATACGTGAAGTATATAAAATTTTCCCTGATTCTGCTTTAAAAATATTAATGAAAGCACTTGAGGAAGTTCGAATAAGTGACAAACGTTGTCCTTCTTGGAAATATTCGCTAATTTCTCCCATTCTAAAGCAAGATAAGGACTCCAAATTTGTTTCATCATATCATCCTATTTCCCTATTAAATATAGATTATAAAATATTTATATCTATTTTAGCAAACAGATTAAATCAAATGATGCTGACTTTAATAAACAAAGATCAAACAGGTTTTATACTGAACAGAAAAGTTCAGGATGATACTATTAGACTTTTAACTTTAATAGATTTTGCAAATAAAAAAAAGAATCATCACTCATCAGTCTAGATCTAGATAAAGCATTTGATTCTATTAACTGGACATACTTATTTATGGTATTAAAAGAATATAATTTCTCCTCGGAAATCTTAAACTTGTTAAAAAAATTATATGAAGGTTCTATAGCGTATATTAAAATCGCCGCTTTTTTATCTGGCCCACTTCAAATTCTAAAAGGCAATAGACAAGGTTTCCCTTTATTCCCCACTACTATTTGCATTAGCAATAGAACCATTTGCTAATTTTATAAGAAACAATATAAACATAAAAAGTTTTGATGTTAATGAGAAAGTACAGTTTTGTACCTACCATAAATGTAGATGTTCGAGTGCTAATACAGCTGCAGTAATCACAGATGGGTTTTCTGCCGTCAGGCGGGTCCTCGGTTGGCCGAATTCCAAAGTCTAGGTCCGGCGTCGGTTGCTGTCGCTTTCTTTCCTGACGTCAGTGAGGCAGGGGTATATAAGACACAGCTGACGCCATTTTCTTCAGTCTTTCTTGCCCCAGATGTCAGGTGCCCCCAGTAGGAAGGCAATACATAAATTATATTTATATACATGCAATGCAATATAATCAAAATTCAGTAGTTGCAAGCAAATATACCATAGAAGGATAACGCAATCAGGTTGTATGAGGAGGGGTTAGGCCCTAGGCCTTTACCAAGAGGGGAATGAGGGAGGGAAAACTGTACTGCAGCTGTATTAGCACTCAAACATCTACATTTATGGTAGGTACAAAACTGTGCTATGTTCATCGTGCATACAGCTGCAGTAATCACAGATGGGTAGAATCCCAAAGCTACGCACAGGGTGGTAGGCACTAGGTGGAACTGGGATGAGCCAGAATGCCCTGCAACACAGCAGTGGCAAAGCCTGCTCTAGTTTTGGAATATAAAGGCAGGTGGTAGTGTTTTGTGAAGGTATGCACAGAACTCCAAGTGGCTGCCTCCAAAATATCTTTGGTAGGAACTCCTCTGAGGACGGCTGTAGAGGTAGCTGTGGCCCTGGTGGAGTGGGCTCTGATGCCTGTAGGGACAGATTTTCCATGATAGGAGTAACAAAACCGTATGCAGTGGCCTATCCATTTTGAAATTGTCTGTTTGGTAACTGGCTTCCCTTGAGCTCCTACAGCATAGGACACAAAAAGTTGTTCTGATTTCCTGAAAGGCTTTGTTCTGTCCAAATAATAACGTAGCTGCCTATGGATGTCTAAGGAGTGTAACAGCCTTTCCCCTTTGTTTTGAGGATTGGGGTAAAAGGTAGGTAAGTGTATGGCTTGATTTAAAGCTACCCTGGATACCACTTTAGGCATAAATGACGGGTTGGTTCGAAGGGAAACCCTGTCCTGATGGAAGATGAGAAAGGGCTGCACAGCCATGAGGGCTTGTAGTTCCGAAACCCTACGAGCTGAGGTAATGGCCAGAAGGAAAGCTGTTTTCCAGGACAAATATTGCAAATCTGTTGAGGCAGCTGGTTCAAAGGGAGGCAATGTTAATTTTTCTAGAATGTAATTAAGATCCCAGGCTGGCACTGGTTGTTTCCTTGGTGGTCTTATATTCTTAGCCCCTCTGAGGAACTGTCTTAAGAGTGGGTGAGAGAATAAGGGTGGATCAGTGTTGAATTCTGTAGAAATGGCTGAGGCATGGATTTCTATGGAGGAAAATGAAAGTCCACTGTTCAGCAGCTCAGCTAGATACTGTAATACCTGAGGCAAATTCAGTTTTCTAGGGTCCTGGCCTTTATTCTCATTCCAAGAGCAAAACCATTTCCATTTTGCGGAGTAAGCCTTTCTAGTAGATGGCCTTCTGGCCTCCAAAATGACATCCTGCACCTCTTTGGGGAGTAGGGTCTGTTGTGGTGTTAAGGAATTTTCCATGCAGCGAGATTGAGTGTTTTCAGCTGACTGTGAAGAGTTTTGTAGCTGTGCTGAGTCAGCAGAAGAGGCATTAGAGGTAGGGACCAGGGAGGAGTATGTGTTAGACTCCTCAGGAGTGGGTACCAGTGTTGTCTTGGCCAGTCTGGAGCAATCAGTATCATCTTCGGTCTGTCTGCTCTTGCTTTCAGGAGCACCTTGGGCAGAAGAGGCAGAGGTGGGAAAGCATAAACTGTCCATGCTGTCCAACTGAATGAAAGGGCGTCCACTCTCCAGGCCTTTGGATGAAAGGTCCTTGAACAAAACTTTTCCAATTGATGATTCCTGTGGGAGGCGAAGAGATCTATGTCTGGCCTCCCCCACGCTTGGATTATCTTTGTAAACACTTGAGGATGCAACTTCCATTCGTGTGGATCTGTCATATTTCTGCTTAGATTGTCTGCCAGCATGTTTTCCAAACCTGGCAAGTACTGTGCTTGAAGTTCGATTTGCCATTCCAGAGCCAAGTTCCAAAGTGTCATGGCTAGTCTGCACAGGGGGTATGAATGTGTTCCTCCTTGTTTGTTTATGTACCACATTACTGTGGTGTTGTCTGTTCTTATCAATAATTGTCCTGGATGCAGGGGGTCCTTGAAAGCTGTAATTGCATTTATCACTGCTAGCATTTCTTTTTGATTGATGTGAAGGTGCTTTTCCTTTTGGGACCATTTGCCCTGAATGCACCTGTCTGTCATGTGCGCCCCCCAGGCATAATCTGAGGCATCTGTTGTGATGACTTGATTTGCTTGAGGCTTGCAGAATGGGGGACCTGTGTTTGTTTGACATGCTTGGGCCCACCATAGAAATTCCTTTTGCAAACATGGAATTATTGGTATTATTGTTTCCAAACTGTGGCTGTGTTGAGACCATAGGTTTTTTAGGTACCATTGAAGTTTCCTCATATGCAACTTTGCACATGGGATTAAAAGAATGCAAGATGCCATGAAGCCCAGAGCCTGCAGGATTTTCCTTGCAGTAAGCCTGGTACAATTTGCTAGTATTTTGAAGTACTGAGTTAGTTGCCCCTGTTTTTCTGGCGTAAGATAGGCCATCTGGGTGTTTGTGTCCAAGTTGGCACCCAAAAAGTTATTTTCTGAGATGGTGTTAGCCTGGATTTCTCTTTGTTGATTGTGTATCCCAGAGAATTCAGTAACCGTGCTGCATAAGCCAGATGTTCCAGAAGTATGTGCTTGCTGTCCGCTTGGATCAGGCAGTCATCCAAATAAGGGTAAATTTGTATCCCTTGAAGTCTGCAGTAGGCAATTACTGATGCCAGGCATTTCGTGAATACTCTGGGCGCAGTAGATAAGCCAAAGGGCAATGCAGAGAATTGATAGTGGATTGAACCTACAAGAAATCTGAGGTATCTTCTGCAGCTTTGTCTGATTGGGACATGCAGGTATGCCTCCTTGAGGTCCAATGTTACCAGCGAAAACTCCTTGCCCAGCATGGGAAGAAGCTGCTGTAATGTGAGCATCTTGAATTTTGGTACGAGTAAGAATGTGTTTAGGATGGATAAGTCCAAAATGGGTCTCCAGTCAGTTCCTTTCCTTGGTACCAGAAATAGCCTGGAATAAAAACCTTGACCTTGTTCGTGAGTAGGTACCTCTTGAATAGCTTTCATGTCTGTGAGCTTTGAAATTTGTGGTTGTGTCTCTGCCCTTTGATTGTGTGGCAGGTTTGGCATGCCTCTCATTTTTGGAAGAGTGTGAAAATGAAATTTGTAGCCTCTGTTTATAACGTCCAGGATCCATTTGTCTGTTGTGACAATATGCCAATTTCTTGCCGGTGGCTGGAAAGGACCAGTTTTTAGAAGGCCAATTTCTGCTAAAACGTGGTGGTTGAACCTGTAGAAAAGCTTTGACAGTTTGCATAGATTTGGCTTTTTCTTCCATATTCCGTAGTATCTTCTCAGCATTAGTACCAAATAGCACATCCTTTTGTAAAGGAGCATCTAGTAGTTTAGCTTTCACATGATCAGGCAAGATTTGTTCCCTAAGCCATGCATGTCTATGAATGACTGAGCCTGTAACAGCAGCTCTACTTGAGGCCTCTAGGGCATCACAGCCACATTGTAAGGTGTGTTTACCCACTTGTTCTGCACTATGCATCATATCCTGCAACTCCTTCAAATCTGGTTGTTCAGGTTGAGACATTTTATTTCTTAATTGTGATAACAGAAACTGCTGATATTTAAGCATATGAAACTGACAATTTAAGGCCCTCATGGCTAGGGTGGCCAAGGTATATACCTTTTTTCCCCACCTTTCTAAGGATCTTGACTCTCTTTCGGAAGGTAGTGGATTCTTAGCAGTAGAGGCTTTCATTCCCTTGGGGCCTTGAGAAATGGTTTCAGGGTCAGCATTATGGCTTTTGTAAAGAAATTGGTGAGAGTTAGGAACTCTGTAGTACCTATCAGGCTTGACTGGGGCAGGAGGCAGGGAATCCGGATTAAGGCAAGCCTTCGAATGAACATCATCAAGTATGTCCAAGACAGGAGGTATCGCCAGAGGTCTGTGTTGAGGTAACAAAAGAAATTCCCTAGTCTTTTCTTGGAATCAGAAAAGTCTTGGCCTTCCCAATGGAAGTGTTCCCTCAAGGTGTGCAAGGTTTCCCCAAAAGAAAAATCCTCAGGAGGAGATACAGAAGGAATGGACTGCTCTGCATCAGAATCTTCAAAAGGGGAGTAAGAGTGTTCCTCTACATCAGAATGTTCTGAAAAAATGGAGCCCTGAACAGAAGAGGGAGAATCTTCCTCCACTCTGGGTCTCTTGTCTGGAGGGGGTTGGGAACCCCTGATAAGAGTAATTAAATCCTCAGCCATTTTAAGCATCTGCTTTTTAGGCATGGGGCCTGGAGATGGGCCCTGTGCAACAGGCCTCTTGGGATGCCTGGCTGATTTGGACTTAGTAAAGGCCTTAATGGAAAAGGAAGATGAGGGTCTAAAGACACAATGGGTGGAAGTGGACCCGTCCACATTAGGAGGCTCAACGCTCACAGTGGCTTTGGTGGTTGTAGTCTGGGTATGGGCCGAGGTACCTGTGGTCTCGGTTACAGAAGACACCGCCAAAGAAGTGTCGTCGGTAGTCATGGTCTGCATAGGCGTCTCGCTGAGAACCGGACCACGTGTAGCCGGTTTTGGCGTGGTGTCGGTGGGGACCGCAGACCTCGCGTGTCGGTCCTTGCCCTTGCGTTTTTTGGACAAAACGGTAGTCGGAGTCTCCGACGACATTTTATAATCAAAGGCTTTACCAAAAAAGTGTTGGACGAACTCCGCCCGACGCTTAATAGTGCATTTATTGAAAGTAGCGCAAAAGCGACAGCCCGAGACGTCGTGGTCTGGGCCTAAACAAGGTATGCAGAGGGAATGGAAATCCTTATGCGGTATTTGCTTCCCACAAGAAATACAATTGTTAACTTTTTCTGACATCGGTCTGAGGCAAGAAAGTTTCCCCAACGGGGTACTTAGCTTTAATGAAGACTTCGGTTTCCAATTTTTCGTAAATTCAGGAGCTGGCCGACCGGCACTTGCAAAATGCTTCTGCTTCGGGCACCGCACAGCAAAAAAGACTGAAGAAAATGGCGTCAGCTGTGTCTTATATACCCCTGCCTCACTGACGTCAGGAACGAAAGTGACAGCAACCGACGCCGGACCTAGACTTTGGAATTCGGCCGACTGAGGACCCGCCTGATGGCAGAAAACTCCTCTGTGATTACTGCAGCTGTATGCACGATGAACATCTATTCTTCTAAAATTTTACTCTTTGCAGATGATATCTTATATTGTTCTGAAAATATTAAGCTATTTATAGTTATTAAAGAATTCTTCTTCAACAATGAGCAGGAAAAATCACATCTTATTCCTATAATTAAATATATCTTGCACAATTTTAAAAAAGTAATAAATAAGAACCTTTTGAACAACAATTTGTCCATTCTAATGTTTCCAATAATCTTAACCAAGGGATGCTTTGATTCCTTTAACATGATGAAAATAAAAACTATGGAAGAAAATGGGTTATTATTCTGGCATCAGTTTTTAGGAACTAATAATATTCATGATACTACCTACCTTTTAGCCAGGTATAATATCTACCAAAATAACTGGTTAAATATTCAAATCTTCAGAGAATTTATTTTAACGGAATTTAAAAGACATCATTTTCCTGCTATAACAGACCTCCCCAAAAAATTATCCATCCTCTTTGACTTCACCAATATAGGCTATAATAATGGTATCTCATTGTCAAGGTTTTACAACATTCTTAGATCGGATCTAATAATATTAGACGACAATTTATGGAAATATATCAACAATTTCAACAACTCCCAAATACATATAAATTATAAAACTTTAATTCTCAGATCTGTTTACCATACCTCTTCTTCCACATATTGGAAAATTTTTACATGGAAATTCATTCACAGAAGTTTTATTACACCAAAAAAAGCCTCTAGAATAAGCAAGAAAGATTTTAATAGATGTTGGAGATGCGAGGAACTAATAGATTCCGACTGGGCACATATGTTTTTAGAATGCAGAACAATAACCACATTTTGGATGGAGTTTAAAAATTTTATTAAAGCTTTGTGGTCGGACAGATGTGAGATCCCTGATTCTATGATACTTTTTAATGCACCAATGCCAAGGTATCTTCCACTGAATCAAATGAACCTCCTTTGGACTCTACTTGCTATAGCAAGAAAAACTATTACTAGAAATTAGAAATGTAAAAATAACCTTTCATTTGAGGAATTTATTTCTTTTACTAAGATTATTTGTAGTAGGGAATTACAAACAGCTATGTTACACTCCTCAAACATGACTCATAAACAAATTGCCTGGATAAAGCTTAAAAAACTATTAGACAAAATGTAATGTTATTGAAGATTTGGTATCTATTTTGGACTTTGTATATAGTTTTTGTTAAAATTTGATATTACGTTGTTTTTTCTTGTTAAAAATTGTAATTATATTTATTATTTTTTTATTTATTTATTTACATTTTGTTGACCGGGCTAGTCTAACTGGATACATGTCCATTTTCAGTTGAGGCCCGGGGAGAAAAGCTCCAAGAAGGGCATTAATTATACAATTATAGAAAACAAAGCAATATCAAGCTATAAGCATATACAGGTAAAACATTATTAAGATCATTGCAAATGAATGTTAAGCAAATGTAAAAGTAATTGATTTTTTTTTTTTTATTTAGTAAATCATAGTACAGTGAGAAAGGCCATGGGGAGAGTGGCAATATAGTACCCTGGAGGTACCATAAAAGGGATTAGCAGGAATGTTTGAGGTGGGGAGGTCAGTCGGGGTTGGAGCAGGGGCAGAGCCAGTGAGTTTTAAAATGCTGTTTGAGGTTTTTTTTTAAAAAGATATGTGGGAGAGATAGTAGAAAGCTCGCTTGGCAGGTGGTTCCAGGCCTTTCCAGCTGTATTAGTAAAAAGAGAGTCTCCAACTTTGTTTTTAGATTTAATAGTGGAAACTAGAAGTTTATCAGCTGAGCGAAGAGTGGTAAGATTTTTGTAAGGGGTAGTAAGATTAGTGAGGATTGGGATATTATTAGGGTGGAAGAGTATCCTATGGGTCATAGTAAGTTGATGATAGAGTAGTTGGTGTTGCAGTTCTAGCCATCCCAGTTGTTTGAGGTTGATACAGTGGTGTGTTCTAAAAGGGTTGCCAGTAGCAAATCTGGCTATGTTGTTGTAGCTATTGGCAAGTTTGGTAAGGTTGCTTTTGGAAAGGTTAGTGTAAATAGCAGAAGCATACAGTAGGGTAGAGATCAGATGAGTTTGGGCTATTGTGGTTCTGGCTATAGTTGTAAGTAAGGGTTTGATTCTATACAGTGAACCTAGTTTTTTGTTAACAGATTTTTACAGTATAGTTGATGTGGTCATCATAACTAAGGTTGCTATCAATAGTTATGCCCAAGAGACGGGTTGTGGTATCAGGGTTTATGGTGGTTCCATTGATTGAGGTTATAGTGAAGTGAAATTGCGGTGATTTACGAGTGGGAGTAAAGAGTAATAATTTTGGGGTTTTTTTTTGCATTTAGGAGAAGGCAGTATTGCAAGAACCAATTTTCAACGGTGTTAAATACAGACTGAGTAAGGGTGTGGAGTGTGGTAGGGGAATTGGCGGAGCAGATTAAAGTAGAGTCGTCAGCATACTGAATGCAGGTGGCTTGAGGAATTGTAGTGTTAAGATCGTTGATAAATATTGAGAAGAGAAGAGGGCCTAGTATGGAACCTTGAGGTACTCCTAGGTTTACGGGGAGGGGAGTTGACAGCATATTGTCCCAGAGGACTGCTTGATGACGGTTTTCTAGGTAGGATTTAAACCAGAGTAGTGCCTGTGTGTCTAGTGAGTGGGCTTTTAGTACCTCTAAAAGCAGATTGTGGTTGACCATATCGAAGGCTTTTGAAAGGTCAATAAACAAAGCTGAGGAAAGGGAGTAATTGTTCTGATTTTTGTTTATAGAGTCAGAGAAGGATAGCAGGGCAGTTGATGTACTGTGGAATGGCCTGAAACCATGTTGGCAGTTGGCAAGTAAATTGTAGTGGAGAAGATGGTCAAGAAGTTGTAGGTGGATAAATTTTTCCATTATTTTTGCTATAGGAGAGAGTAAGGCGATCAGTCTAAAGTTGGAAATGTCAGTTGATGTGCCACCTTTGTGTAAAGGAATGAAGTGAGATACCTTCCATATAAGGGGGGTTGTACTTTCTGAAATGGTTCTATTGATAAGGATAGAGATAGGGTAGGCAATGACTTTAGCTGCAATTTACAGGTATTCTGCTGGTATATAGTCAGCAGAGGGGGTACATGGTTTGAGTTTTAGAAGGAGGTTACAAATGAGGGATGTAGGAACAGGTTGTATGTGAAAAGGAGGAGTTGAGTTTGTTGTAGCATGAGGTGGGAGGGAGCTGGTGGGAGATAGAGAGTTTGCTAGAGTTTGTATGGCTTCGATAAAATAGGTGTTAAAGGATTCAGCTATTAGTTTAGGGTTATTTTGGGAAATTCCTGATGGTGTGGGAGACTTGGTGTGGCCTGGATTAAGTAGTTTGTTGATAGCTGACCAGGAATTTTGTGGTTTTTGATTGTGGGTTTGTTGGAGGTGAAAGTAATAGTTTCTTTTGTCAAGATGGATGTCTTTTTTTGTAGCATTTCTTAGTTGTTTGAAGTAAAGATGGTCAGAAGGGCTTTTAGAGGCTCTCCACTTGGCCCAGATTTTATTTCTTAGGAGGATTTGTTGCCTAGTTTGTTTTGTGAGCCATGGGGCAGTTTTGGTCTTTGTTCTTGATGAATGATATGGGGCATGGAGGTCTAGGATTTGAAGGAACTTAGTGTTAAAGTAGGTGACTGCTTCATCAAGTTGAAGATGAAGCAGTGGAGACCAATCACAAGCCTTCAGTTCTGTCTGGAAGTTCTCAAGATGAAAGTTTGTTTTTGAGCGTGAGGTTTTTAAAATAGTTGGATTGGGTCTATGAAGTTTTTGTTTAATTAAATAGGTAAGAGCATGGTCACTGATGTCATCAGGAAGGATTCCATGATTATAAGTTGAGGGATGACTGTTAATGAGAATCCAGTCTAGTATGGTTTCCTTGCCACTTTGTTTATGGATTCTTGTAGGGGTGGTTATCATTTGTGAGAAACCATAAAGATTTATATGGTTAGTGGGATTAGGGGATATACAAGTAGACCAGTCTATATTAAAGTCGCCTAAGACAATGGTTTCCTGGGGTAGGTGTATAGATAGGCTACTAAGTATATTCTCTAGATTACTGATATTGTTACCTGGGGGAAGGTAGGAACAGATTATGTAGATGGATTTATTATTATTGATTTGAAGTTTGGCTGATAGGGTTTCTGTTGTGGAGTTTGTGGGTAGTGGGACACTGAAGGTAGATAGTTGGATTTCTGATTTATAATATATGGCTACACCCCCACCTTTTTTGGTGGTACGATCTTTTCTTAGGATGTTATATCCCGGGGGGGTTATTTCATGATCTTTGGTTGAGGGTTAAAGCCAAGTTTCAGTAATACAGAGGATATCAAATTTATGCACATCTAGAAGTGCATGAAGATGGGATATTTTGTTGTTGATGCTACGGATGTTAAGGTGAGCTATCAGAAGGGAGATGGATGATCTTGTTGGAGTGGAAGTGGTGTAGGTTCTTTGGTTGAGGAGGTCACTGGGGGCTGTTTTATGTGGACCAGGGTTAGGATGGATATCACCATCTAATAGAGGATGTTGTAGGGGTATTTGTATTAGTTTTATTATTTTTAGGTAGTTATATGGGAGTTTCTTGTCAAGGAGGTAAGTGATATGGCTAGATCTGTGGTACTTAGGAAGGGTAAAGGTAGAAGTAGAAATTATGTTAATGTGTTTTAGGGCGTTTGTATGGGAGTCTGACTGGGTATGTTGGTGGTGGTGTTTTAATAGAGTGTGATGTTCCAGGAAGGTAAGTGAGAATGCTAGAGTAAGGGCAGCTAGAACAGTGGGTAAGAGTAGGAGGTATGTATAAGTAGTGCTATGTTTAGAGGCCATTGGAGAGAAGGGGTAAAGTGTGGTATGAAGTGAAAGGAGGTATGTAGTATTATGCAGGAGTATAGGGTGTATGGAGCAGGGAAATAAAAGAGGTAGGAGTGGGAGGCCAAGAGAGTTCTAAGTTGTGGGGGGCTTAGAGATGGAGTTAATTAGAAATGCTATTAGATTACTGTTAAAGGGTAGGTTTAGTGGAGATGGTAAAATTAGTGCTTAGAGATGAAAGAGGGTGGATGTGAGAGTTGTAGGGGTTATAGTAAAATGAAGAAAGGAGTAAAGTTAGAGTGTTAGAAGGATAGAAATGTAAAGGGAAGTAAAGTAAAGTTAGTAAGTACAGCTGGTAGTAGTAAGGTTGTTGAGTGGTAATTGAGAACTATCCAGGTGGGTAAAGTGTTAATTGGAAGTGTGTTGTGATAGGTGGTTGAGTAGCTGGGGGTGTGGTTATGTGGGTACAAAGTTAACTGTACTGGGGGTGGGTGGGAATTGGGGGTAGGGTAGGGGAGCGGAGTGAGCCCGTAGGGCGAACGGAGCGGGGCTGAGACAAGTAAGTGGAAAATGTTCAGCAGAAAACAATCTGTAAGCACAGACTCCCGTGGTACTTTCAGTTGGTACAGGTAAGTGAGGAGGCCAGGATGGAAGGTGGAGAATATGGAGGGGTAGCTATTTGCTATTAAAGAAGAGAGTAGCAGAAGGAGTGGTAGAGGAAAAGGGCAGGAAAGACAGTCCTTCTTTCTAGGTAGATTAAGATCAGATCTTTTAAATGGGTTCCATTCTAAGAGGAGAAGGTAGAAATTACAGAAGAGAGAACCCAGTTCAGGGTGCCACCTAGTGGTCACAAATTGTTTGGCAGCCAAGGTTAAAGTATAGGGTTGGAAGGCAAAAAAAGAAAATTGCAAGGTTCAGTAGTTATAATACGGGTGAAAGCAAATGGAGAGGATAGAGATGATAAAGTAAGACAAAAAGATTAAAAGGGAGGAGAGAGGGTATGGCTGCTGGGTATCCTGTCTAGTTCGAGCGCCTGACTGAAACCACAGTTCTTAAGGCAGTGTTCAGCTTTGCCGCTAGGCTTAATAAAACACGTACTTTCTTGCCTGTTAGCAGGGTTCCTAAGGCCGAGCAGCAGGTTTCTTTCTATATGCAGAGATACTTAGAAATTGTTTGCAGGGGTCTGTCTCACCAGAAAGCTAGAGGTAACAAACAGCCTTGTAGCAAAATAGGGAGTTAGAAACCTGGGATAGGAGGGAAATGAGAGAGAGAGAAAAAAAATTAGCTTGAAGGGGTGAAGAAAAAAACACTCCTTTGTAAAGATTAGGTAGTAATATAGTAAGTACATATCAACATACTTTCAAGCATTCATTAATACAGTTCAGTCATGTGTAGGTACACCTTATAATATGCACAAAGGTACAAGCTAACCACAGTTAACGGTAGGACTTTTACAGAGAAATAAAAGTGCTGCTAGGTTATTAAACAGTAAAATACAGTGCGCTTAGGATGCTGAAGACTATGTAACATAAAGACCTTTAAGATACTAAATATTCAAGCTAGCCCAACATTTATTCAACCTTACAGAGTCAGTAATATAAACAGTTATAAGATGTAATAAGCAAGCTAGTTTCACTATAAATCTAAAGAAAATACAGGAAAACAGTAATAGCATTGCAGGTCCATTCAGGCTTAAATTAACAAACTTTAATAATATAGTCAGCGAAAAACATATAGAGTCCGCTGATAAGTATCTAGTGGCTTTGGACGGCTCCCTTCATTACTACCCTCACAATTCAGAGGTGTCGCAAGCTCTTCTCCATTTCTCGTGAGCCTCTCAGGTACTTAGATTGTTTGTTAAGGGGGATTAGAGTTGAAGCTCTAAACACGGATCTATACTAACGTAATGGCTAAGTCATTAAAGGCTCTAAAGCCATATTAAGAGTGACACGCTAAATGTTACTCTTTAGACCGTATTAAGAGAAAACTCACTAGTGATATACAGGTAATCGCTATTGCATTGCTAGGAAGATGCTCTAATTCCCTGCGGTCAAAATAGAAGAGACTGTTGCTCCAACTGCAATGTCTACAGGGGAATACCCAATTATTCAGGGAGGTATTGTATGGAAAGCATACCCCAATGAAAGTGATACTAGGTTAATTAGAAAAAAGCATTCAAAGCTAATATAGTATGATTAACGAGTGCTTCAGCTCCAAGCCATGGAAGTGGGAATAGCCAACAAACAACTCCACGTGGTGAACGCAGCATACAGTTGACTGTACAAGCCACTCAATACAACAGCGCAAAGTTTCCAAGATTAATCAGACATATCTTCCATTATAGCTAGTAATGTCATCTATCGGCTGAGCCGTTTAGTCAGTGAAAAAGGTATGCTATAGTAAATATTTATCACACAGTAACTTACAGAGCCAACAACACTGAGGACAGGTACTCACAGCAGCCCGGGGTAAAAAAACAGAAAGAAAAGATGGCGCCTCACAGGATGAGAGGGATTTATGGATTTAGAAGGGATATGAGGTGGGGGGGGGAGCGAGCAGGTAGTGCAGGAGGGGCTAAAGAAAAAGGAAGGTTAGTAAGTGTAAGGTGGGACGTCCTTACGAGAATACGTTAGACAAGTAGAGGAAGAAGAGAAAGCATGAATACCAAAAATGGGTGTAGTAGTATTGGGATAGTTAAAGGTGGGACAAGAGGCTGATTGACAGTGGGAAAGTAGTCACAAGGCTGAAACAAGTAAGTGGAAAATGTTCAGCAGAAAACAATCTGTAAGCACCGACTCCCGTGGTACTTTCAGTTGGCACAGGTAAGTGAGGAGGCCAGGATGGAAGGTGGAGAATATGGAGGGGTAGCTATTTGCTATTAAAGAGGAGAGTAGCAGAAGGAGTGGTAGAGGAAAAGGGCAGGAAAGACAGTCCTTCTTTCTAGGAAGATGGTTCCATTCTAGGAGGAGAAGGTAGAAATTACAGAAGAGAGAACCCAGTTCAGGGTGCCACCTAGTGGTCACAAATTGTTTGGCAGCCAAGGTTAAAGTATAGGGTTGGAAGGTAAAAAAAGAAAATTGCAAGGTTCAGTAGTTATAATATGGGTGAAAGCAAATGGAGAGGATAGAGAAGATAAAGTAAGACAAAAAGATTAAAAGGGAGGAGAGGGGGTATGGCTGCTGGGTATCCTGTCTAGTTCGAGCTCCTGACTGAAACCACAGTTCTTAAGGCAGTGTTCAGCTTTGCTGCTAGGCTTAATAAAACACGTACTTTCTTGCCTGTTAGCAGGGTTCCTAAGACCGAGCAGCAGGTTTCTTTCTATATGCAGAGATACTTAGAAATTGTTTGCAGGGGTCTGTCTCACCAGAAAGCTAGAGGTAACAAACAGCCTTATACTCTTGAAAAATCAATAAAAAAATATGAGAAAAAAAAGAAAAGGCTATTAGGTTTGTTGCTTTAATTACAAACATACATCGGAATATATTCTGTGTGACTCATGAATAATTATGCAGGCTTCCTGCAAAGCCCTAATGATATTCACATGTTAGCGTAGTGAGCAACAGTGCTAATTGCATATGCATACTGCTCATCACATTTACACATATACAAGCAAGTTTTCATGGCCAGCAACAGTGTTGGTAACCAGGAAAATGTGTTGAGCAGCATGAGTACACACAGAAAGCAAACACGATTGGCCACGGACAAACCTGTTATGTGTGCTCATGTGGACAGCATGAAGTGCTGCATAAGGCAAATAATATGTGCTGTCGACAGGCAGGGAAAGTGCACATACATGTAACATGTGAATACATTCACAATTAAGAAAGGGTGTGACATGGCAAGAACTACAACACATGGGTTACCAGACAACAAAACTGCACAGGAGAAGTGTACTGAGGGCAATATGCATAGAAATCACACAGATGTATACAGAAAGATTTAAGAGGGGACAGCAGATGTCTAAATTTTAGTACAAAAATTGATGTGAAGGTGCTTATGTCACAAAGAAGATTTGTAATTATAAAATGTTGCAATATGTATGCCATAATAATTAATGGTGATCATACTTCCTAAGTGAATGTAAGTAAATAAAAGCAAATATATGTAAATAAAACCAGACATGATATTATAGGATGTGACAGTTACATAAATTAACATTTGTAACAGCAGAGAATTACATGATGTATGAACATCATTAACATGCTAAGTTGAGATGACAGTACATACATTATGGGATATTTGCACAGCATGCATTTCGTCACTATAACATGTTGAAAAATAGGAATGGCTCAGAAGCTACCAACCGACACAATCTACAAACAAGTTTCTTATATGCATATGTCAGAGGAGAAATATGATTACATGTGAACCACACTGCATCTCCGAAAGGATGACATCAGCTGTGTCATGCAAAGGAGATACACATGTGGGATGCTAAATGTTGTCACTACTAGGAGGTGTAAGATGCTCCTTCATTCACATACATACAATCAGGAGAGTCTCACTGCTGTGTTCAAACTCCCTACCTATTGACTGACACAATATAACACAAGAATATTATATGCACGCACCACAGGAAAGGTCTGATTCTAGTGGTGTGAGAGTGCATTACTGAAATGATGACCTTATCAGTGTGCTGTAGGCAGTATGCATTTGTAGACAGAGCAAAAAGGGACTGTGAGATTCATCGGACCATATAAATCCTTCTCATGTGGGAGTCTGTTAAATTAATCCTTCAGGGATATAATGGACTTCCTATCACCCACACACACCCACACATGCATTGATTGTTGTGGGATTAGAAGCCCCCCCCATTTACATATACAGTCTAGAGGACACAATACTTAATGCATGTGCTACCACAGAAGTTTAACTTTGATAGTGTGAAAGCACACTTTACACAAGATGACATGTTGGGAGAAGAATGTGACACTGATGCAAAGTCACCAGGCTACTACTTATTGAGGAGATAATCTATGGGCATAGCAGAGGGTTTTCGCAGACCCGCACTGCTTGTGTTTGATGACAATATTGCAGAAAAGTGGGAGAGTGTTTGAGCAGGAATATATTTTCATACAGACTGCTTTTTCTGACAAAGATGCATGTACAAAAGTATTTATTTTGCTTAATTTAGCTGGTTCTGAGGCTACTGAAAGAGAGCATTCATTTGTGTATGCACAGGAGGGAGAAGACCGCCATACTGTGGTATCGGCTGAAACAAGGGAATACCCTTGAGTGCTTAAAACATACATTTAGAGAAACAACAACAGAATGTACAAAAAAACGTTTGGTTCAACCCACAAGAAACATGCACAATAACCAAACGGAAAATCCTCCACAGCCAAGCAAGCAAAATAAATCCACCGGAACCACGTAGAAATCCAAATAGTTTAATAAAAATCCACAAAGCTTAGTTGGTTAAGCGCTTTCACTCGTCAAGCGAGTTTCATCAGAACATTGATTAGATGCGCCTGTGGTCAATTTATATAAAATATGGCGCCAAAACAGCATCAATACATATAAACTTTAAAAACATATGCTTTAAAATACATATTTTGAATATTTTGAATGATATGAAACTATTAAATGTTCCCATCTTTCAGTTATGAGTTAATATAACGTGGCATTTTGTCATTTTATGTGCTTACTCAAACTTGTAAAGAAATATCCGAATGGCTAAAGTTTGTTAATTATTCAATATCAGCAATGATTTTATTGACAAAAAGTCATTTATTCCTGGGGCTGTGTTGGCATTTGTTAATACCTGCCAATAAAGCTCCCTGTACGCTAAATAGTTTTTGATGTTTCCTCCCCTGGGGTTTCTCTTAATAACTTCTATAATGGCAAACTTAAACTTGTGTTCTGCACCTTTTTCCTCCGTATGCCTTGCTAAGGCATTCTTTGCATCCTTCTTTTTTATGCAATATAGATGAGAGTAAATTCTTTGTCTAAACTCTCTCTCGGTCTTCCCTATATAAAATGAGGGACAGGCCGAGCAAATAGCTATGTACACTACCATCTTTGTCCTACAATTACCTCTAGATGCATAAATCTTGTTCCTATTGTAATTCTGTAATGTAATGGGACTATTTTCATGTATGTTGGGGCATTGGTTACAAAAACCACATCTGCTAGTATGTGTATCATCAGCACCTTTCTTGGAACTAATGTTTAGCTCCAACAAACTTTTAATATTCTTGCCCATTTTGTTGATGAAACGTGGGGTTATACCTACTATATCAGCTACTTCTTTTTCATCTCTTAAAAGGTGCCAGTTCTTATACATTATGTTCTTAATAATACGACTAAATGGCCCATATTCTATAATACAGGCTCTATTAAAGTTCATTTGTCCATTAGTCCCTGAGGCACCTACATCATTAGAATAGATATCTAATGAACTAAAATGTTCTGACACCTAATTCGGGCAACTATAACACCATTTCTCTTAATGAGCTAAATATTGCCTACAGAAGAATAGATTTGTACCTTGAAGAATATTTCAAAATATGTATTTTAAAGCATATGTTTTTAAAGTTTATATGTATTAATGCTGTTTTGGTGCCATATTTTATATAAATTGACCACAGGCGCATCTAATCAATGTTCTGATGAAACTCGCTTGACGAGTGAAAGCGCTTAACCAACTAAGCTTTGTGGATTTTTATTAAACTATTTGGATTTCTACGTGGTTCCGGTGGATTTATTTTGCTTGCTTGGCTGTGGAGGATTTTCCGTTTGGTTATTGTGCATACATTTAGAGAAATGTGTAACCCCCAAACAAATATTACAATGGAAAGGCACTTATTTTACACAAGGCATCAAAAACTTGGTAAAAAAATGTTTGCAGCATATACAACAACCTTATTTCTCAAGGCTAAATAATGCAGATTTGGTGACTTGAGAGATGAGTTGATAAAGGACAGCTTGCGTGTGTGGTATTAATAATAACACAGGGAGGAAGATTTTGCTTCGAGACATTGATTTAACATTAAATAAGGGCATTGAGATTTGTCAGATATACGAGCTTACAGAAAAGCACACGAGTATGCATACAAATGAGAATAGCTGTAGAAGGCACAGAAACAAAGCTCATGTTCATAGCATGCAGCATGTGGTTAAAAGAAAATGACCCAAGCACATGCTAGGGTACTGCAGGCCCTGTAACAGTCCCTACCCCCCCCCCAGAGTCTTTCCAGCAAATTCTAGGGCATGCTCAGTGATGCATAATTCTGAGTCAGCAAAGTCAAAACATGTGCCCCCACACAGCTTCATAGTCAACTGTCATAATTGTCGTGGTAATCACAAACCCAAAACAAAAAAGTGCTTAGCTTTTGGTCTGCAGTGGCATTCTTGCAATAAGTGGTATCACTTCAAAAGGTTTTGTAAATCAAATAATGCATATTCTTTTATTAAAAGAGAGCATTCCAAGAGGCAGGTTAATCAATTAGAAAGCTGCGGCCCTACTTTTTATGTTGATGGTCTGTCTGTGCCTGGTGAAACAGTTAATGCAGTAGATTTGTGGGCAAAGAATGAAACCTTTTGTACTGTTTGTATTGATGGGAGTCCTGTAGAGCTCAAAGAAGGATACTGGCTCAAAACGTGTAAATATTATGTCCGCAGAAAAATTCGTTAGAGTAAAAGCTACAGAACAACCTGATTTGACAAAGTGTGATAAGCTTGTTGCTTATGGTGGTGAAGAGATTGAAACCGAAGGCTCAGTAGTGCTTTCATGCTACTCTGCTGGGAACAGCTATGACTTGCAATTTTTCATAGTCAAGAGACAAGTGCAGTCATTATTAGGCCTCAGAGACAGTTCAAAATGGGACTGCTTTCACTTAATAAAAAAGTTCACCATACAAGCCTGAATGAAAACAGCTCAACTTTCACCCAGACTATTTTTTCTGAGTATGCTGATATTTTTGCAGACAAACTAGGCAAACTACCAGTTGTGTACTCTATGAAGTTAGGTCCAGGGCTCAGCCCAGTTATCACACCAGCACATAATGTTCCCATAGCTATGCAGAGCAGAGTCAAAGCTGAGCGACACAAAATGATGCAGCTTGGAGTAAGTTTTCCAGTAGAAGAACTTACTGAATGAGTATCCTCCATGGTAGTGGCTCTTAAGCTCAGATGATATCAGGATATGTACTGATCCAAGAGATCTGAACAAAGCATTAAAAAGATCTCATTATTCAATGCACACAGTCAAAGGGGTTGCTGCCCTGATGCCAAACACCACTGTTTTTTCTGTCTTAGATGCAAAGAGCTCATTTTAGCAAATTTTGCTTGACCGAAAATCTTCATTGTTAACCACATTCAGTATACCTTTTGGAAGACACAGGTTTCTGAGAATCCCATTTGGAATAAATTCTGCTAGTCTTTCAGCATGCAAAGGAGCAATTTTTTTCTGGCTATCCATCTGCTACTACAGTAGATGATACATAGGAGGCAATGGTGAAGCCGAACATGACAGAAACCTCAAAAAAGTTCTGGAAAGAGCATGTGAAATGAATCTTAAGCTGAATTCTCAGAAATGCAAGTTCAGGCTATGGGAAGATATTTCAATCAACCAGATGGAAATGCCGCAGCAAACTCACTCACAAAACTGTAATCCACGCTGTAGAAGGTAAAACTCTAACACCACAGCAATAATGGATAATTTATTGTAAAGCGAAACACGAATTAACCCAGGTTTCGCCCGATATGACGAACTTCTTCAGAATACACATTGCAATTGATCTCACAGCTTAAATACACGTCACACCCCAATTAATGTATTATCGAATTAAAATCTTCAAACCTACTAGTAAATGAATGCAAAAGGTGATATATACAATTGCATTAAAATAGAATATAATATAATGAAACAAAATAAATATATAAACCAAACATGACATAAAGCTAGGTAATGTAATACTGTGTATAATGATATTATACCATCCATATCCGTTTATTTGGCTATGATGCAAACTATATTATATAACTAATACACTAAGTATAAACTTTAACCCTTACTGCCACACATATATATTATGCTAAATCTATAATAATATGAAATGCCCTATGATATAAATGAATATGCACATATATAAGTATAGATGTTAAATTGTAAATATAAATTAATTCATTAAATGTTGAAATCTTGTGAATGTTGAACAATTTTTATAAAAATGTAAATAAAAAATACAAATACTATTTCATAAATTCTGTACAATAATGGTAATTGTCAACATAGTGTGAATAATAGAAAAATATATATAATAATAATAATAAAAGAATAAACTATTAGCCAAAACCATACATCTCATGTATCATATTCTACCCTTAATGTTGTTGTTTCTTAAAATGGGTTTAATGCTACAAAATTCATTCAGGCCAGGCCAGTTATATGCGTCCAAAAGTATCTGCCACTTCAATTCATTTACATCTAGATCATATTTAGTATTTCTGCCCCATGCATCATGTTCCATATGTTGAATGATACAAAATTTAAAAGTATGATTAATATTGGACTGAATATGTCTAGCAAGGGCATTAGTGATTTTCATATGTTGCATGTCTAGCAGGTGCTCTTTTATCCTATCCCTAAATCGTCTGCTAGTTTTGCCAATATAGAATGCTTTACAATCCTGGCAAAATGCAGCATATATAACATTAGACGTATAACAGTTGAAGTGGCCTAAAATATTAATATAATGGGAATTGACAACAAGTCTATCACTTGCACATTTTATATGTGTACATACTGTGCATCTTCCACATTTAAAGTTGCCAGCCGGCCTGTTAGATTTAACCCTATTAGAATTCTTATCATTTTCAAAAAATTCCTTAAAAGACGAATCTTTCTTATACACAAATTTAAGATGCCCCTGAAATATATGTCCCATGGTATTATCGTTGACTAATATCCCCCAATTCCTCTTAATAATGTTTTTAATTACTTCAAAAGAGTCATCAAAAACAGATATATACAAAGGTAACTGATTAGAGGCTGGTCTATTTATATTTGTTTTATCATTTAAGTAACCATGGCATAATATGGCTTGGTAAACACCTAGGTGTCTCTTATTTTTAACTTCATATAAAACTTTCTCAGATAGACGTTTAGGATACCCCCTATTAGAGAACATAGATGACATGTATTCCAATTCATTAATAAATTCCCCCTCATCACTTATCATTCTGGCCGCCCTGACCATCTGGCCATTGACAATGGCCTTTTTCTGATGGTCTGGGTGCCAGCTGTCGTAATGAAGGTAGGAATTTGAAAAAGTGGGTTTCGTATATATATTGGATTTCAAAAAAGCACTGTCCCTGTTGTATGTTAATTGGACATCCAAATACGTAATAACTTCATGACTGATATTGTGTGTGAACTTCAAAAAACGCACGTTATTATTAATATATTCGAGGAAAGAATTTAATGCCCCTTGGTCTTCATCCCAGACGATAAAAATATCGTCCAGGTACCTGGAATACATTTTAATGTGTTCTTGAAAATCACTATTGAACACATAGTTGTATTCCCAATAGGTCATTATAAGATTGGCGTACATGGGGGCACAAGCTGCCCCCATGGCCACACCATCAATCTGTTGGTAATAGTTACCCTCAAAAAATAGAAAATTGTTGTGTAACACAATGTCCATTAGGTTAATCAATGTGTTAATTCTACTTTGATCATACACTTTAGTTTCAAAAAGTTGTTCTTCAAGCCAAATCAAGCCTATGTCATGTGGGATGGATGTAAATAAATTACACACATCCACTGTAACGAAAATATAACCATCTTTGATATTGAATTCATTCATCCTCCTCAAAAAATCCCAAGAATCTTTGGTAATATAGGGAAATTTTGCCATACAATTTTTAAAGTGATGATCTAAATATTGACTGATAAAGCAAGTTTTGCTTCTCTTTCCATCTACTATTGGTCTAAACAGCAGATTATTAATTCCCTTGTGTATCTTGGGTATGCCAAAAACACCACTTATTACAGGGTAATCATTTTTCAAAAAATTGTATTCGTCTTCTAAAATTTCACCTTGCAATAACATATCTTCCAATAATATATCAATTTTTTGGTGGGCAATATTGATCTCATTTAGGCTTACCTCGGAATATGAGTCACCAAGCAACATTGTGGTCATATAGGAAATATAATCACCTTTATCTGTTATCACAACCCCACTTCCTTTGTTGGGCCTCATGATCCTAATGTCCGTAAGACCACGTATATAATCAAAGGTAGCTTGTTGTTCTTGTGTCATGTTAGTGTGTATTGGTTTCCTTTATTGTTGATAAAAATTCCTAATGTCAATTTCAGTTAATCTTTCAAATAAAGCTACTTTATCGTTCATTGGGGGGTTGAAAACACTAGGTTAATCAATCTATTATTAATATTGGTCTGCCTATTCTCATTGTTCATGTCTTTAAAAAAAGTCTTTAAATTTAATTTTCTGGTAAATAATTTTAAATCTATAAGAGAATTCACTAGTTTACCTTTACGACATGGAATAAAATTAAATCCTCTTGAAAAGAGGTTAACATGTTGACTATTCATATCATTCTTAGAATAATTAAACATTTTGAATCTCCTTGACTATTAGTTACAATTGTTGGATTGCTGAAAAATTCACTATTTGACTCCTCAAAAATCACATTTGGATAACATTTATTTGTTTCATCTAAATATTTGTCAGGGTCCAAATCAATGGAAAAATCAATGTGAATAAAAATATCATTCGATGTTAAAGGTGTATTTAAATTAATAATTGAGTCTGGACACACTACATTGTTTGAATTCGCCACATCTAAAACCTTCCTACTGTTGGTCCCAGAGTTAATGCACACCTCTTCATAAAAATAATCATGTATGCTAAGATTCATTAATGTTTGATCTCCCTCGTGACCATAAAAAAACTGTGTTGATATTCCCTCATCATGTATACATTCAACCACACTATTATTATGGCCATCAATGTTATTGGGAGAACAACTGTTAATATATTCAACAAAAGCATTATTGTTATTGATTTTGAATTCATAAGAAGAAAGAGCATTATTAACTGTGCTGTCAGCAATACTTGTATTGTACATTTCATCATTAAACTCACAAATTGGAGCAACCACTGTTGATGTAAGAGTATCAGGTAAACCATCGTTGATGGAACACCGACCATAATTGGTATGTCCAAGCCACCCATCCGATGTAGTAGAAACTTTGTTGTTCGTTTTGTGATTACCCAATTGAGTTCCGTTGTTGGTAGTATTGGTTGAAATTCCACTAGTTACCTGCGCACTTTCCAAGCATTTCTCGAATTTTTGGTGTATAAAAAATCCTTCTTAGGTCGTGCTCCCATATTCCTATAATCGTCCCCTTCATCTGTTTGCCCTCGATTCATAAGTCTCTCTGAACGCCGTAATCCTTCATCCATAGAGCTGCCGTTAAGTACGCAAGAGTCACTGTTGTCGTTGCACTCATTGTCGAAAGTGATGTCACCAACTTCCTGCCTAATTCCCTCACGCCCCTCAATGTTATTGTTGCCATGACCACGATCAGAACGTTTGGATTTGGGATAAATATCCCCAATTGCATACCTTTTGGTGTCTCTAAGAATTTTAAGATGCTTTTTGCTAAATAAAATGTCACAGCTAGAATCAACATCACGAATAATTTGTGTATAATTCGTATAATGTTGTTCAAACAAAAGATCCTGACTGATATTCTGGTTTAAAACGTCAAGTTCATTGAGTAAACTCTCTATTTTTATATTATTGTGTTTGACCATGATTTCCATCAGCCTTAACCCAGTGTTATTGAATAACTCATGCAATTCCTCATGCATGTGTTCGTTATTGTCACAACCATTAGGGTACCTCCAAAGGCGCAACCCCTTAGGTACCATGCTTAATTCAATGTTCTTAGTTAGATAGCTATTCTCTAACTGGGTTCTTTTATATTTAAACAACTTCATCTCGAACATCTTTAACATTTCATACATGGATTTGTTGTTCTGCAATGGTATGTTTGTTTTAGGTTTATTCACCATATTGAAAGACTAGTTGTTGATTCTCCATGTTCTATTATTGTTTGCACTTTGAGAATGGATGGTCTCTCCGGAATTTCGTTTACCATCCATATTGGTAGTGAAAGATGTCGGTGTGACCTGTGTAAGGGGCAACCCAAGACTGTCCCCCGTTAATTCAGAAGTATCTTTGTTGTCTTTTTCTAACAGCTTGTGAATGAGAGCCGAATGCTCTCTCAGCTGTTCGTGAATCTGCTGGAGTAAAACCCCCGTGTCAACCGGAACAGCCTCGCCTTCCATGAACCACGAAAAACACAAATAGAACGATGTAAACAGCAATCAGAAAAGACCATGAAAATGATATGAATTCTAATAGGGTCAAATCTAACAGGCCGGCTGGCAACTTTAAATGTGGAAGATGCACAGTATGTACACATATAAAATGTACAAGTGATAGACTTGTTGTCAATTCCCATTATATTAATATTTTAGGCCACTTCAACTGTTATACGTCTAATGTTACATATGCTGCATTTTGCCAGGATTGTAAAGCATTCTATATTGGCAAAACTAGCAGACGATTTAGGGATAGGATAAAAGAGCACCTGCTAGACATGCAACATATGAAAATCACTAATGCCCTTGCTAGACATATTCAGTCCAATATTAATCATACTTTTAAATTTTGTATCATTCAACATATGGAACATGATGCACGGGGCAGACATACTAAATATGATCTAGATGTAAATGAATTGAAGTGGCAGATACTTTTGGACGCATACAACTGGCCTGGCCTGAATGAATTTTGTAGCATTAAACCCATTTTAAGAAACAACAACATTAAGGGTAGAATATGATACATGAGATGTATGGTTTTGGCTAATAGTTTATTCTTTTATTATTATTATATATATTTTTCTATTATTCACACTATGTTGACAATTACCATTATTGTACAAAATTTATGAAATAGTATTTGTATTTTTTATACACATTTTTATAAAAATTGTTCAACATTCACAAGATTTCAACATTTAATGAATTAATTTATATTTACAATTTAACATCTATACTTATATATGTACATATTCATTTATATCATAGGGCATTTCATATTATTATAGATTTAGCATAATATATATGTGTGGCAGTAAGGGTTAAAGTTTATACTTAGTGTATTAGTTATATAATATAGTTTACATCATAGCCAAATAAACGGATATGGATGGTATAATATCATTATACACAGTATTACATTACCTAGCTTTATGTCATGTTTGGTTTATATATTTATTTTGTTTCATTATATTATATTCTATTTTAATGCAATTGTATATATCACCTTTTGCATTCATTTACTAGTAGGTTTGAAGATTTTAATTAGATAATACATTAATTGGGGTGTGACATGTGTATTTAAGCTGTGAGATCAATTGCAATGTGTATTCTGAAGAAGTTCGTCATATCGGACGAAACCTGGGTTAATTCGTGTTTCGCTTGTGATTTTACAATAAATTATCCATTATTGCTGTGGTGTTCGAGTTTTACCTTCTACAGCGTGGATTACAGTTTTGTGAGTGAGTTTGCTGCGGCATTTCCATCTGGTTGATTGGAATTCCTGGTCTTTTCTGATTGCTGTTTACATCGTTCTATTTGTGTTTTTTATGGGAAGATATTGGTGTTGCTCGCTTGTTTATCAGTTGAGGCTTACAACCAGATCCTTCCAAAAAAACAGCAATTCTTGAAACGCCAGCTCCAGACAATATCCATGCCCTACGCTGTTTTCTTGGCAAGGTCAACTATCTAGGCAAGTTCATTCCAGATTTAAGCCAACTTTCAGCACCATTACGAGTAGTCCTGAATACCCTCAGTCAATTAGCTTGGCTGAATGTATAGTTCAAAGTGCAAAACAGCTGTTAGGGAAATCCAGACATGACAATAGCAATGTTTTTCTCAATTTATTAAATCTGAGAAACATTTGTGATAATCATCTTGGTTCCGCTGCCTACAGGCTTATGTCGAGACAAACCAGAACCACACTACCAATCAGCAGTAATTTGTTGGGTCCATCTACTAATTGTCCCAGAAGTCTCACTATGATAAAACCAGCAAACCACTCAGTTCACTGAAAAAAGGGAGATAGTGAGGATGCAGATGTCAAAGGATTTTGATCACATCTGATTTATGAAAAGTCTGTATCAAGAGCCAAGATTGTACATTGTGGATTCACAAGTAGTGGAATTCAGATGAAATCGGAAGCATTTCTTACCAGTGTCTGAACGAGCGTTACAGCATCTTCCTTGTGACAAAGACTCTAGTTCTCAGAGTGAATTCTCCTGTGTTCCTGTTCCAGTGAACATTCAGTCAGCAATCACAGTTCCTGAGAAAATCCCTGAAACTCCGCAGGTAGAACATTCTCCAGTGACTGACCCTGTTGCTAAACCCAGTCCTAACTATTATGTCACAAGATCAGGTTGCATCTCGAAACCTACTTCCAGATACACTGCAACCTGGACATGACTGTTGTTTTTTCTTTATTGTCTGTATGTATAACTGCATGCCTATTAAAATATCATTGTTTATTTAAGACAGCTCAGTAAAGCAGGAGAATCTAGATCAGTGTGAGTGACATACCTTTATGAAGCTTTCCATTGAGTCAGCACATACATGTAAGTACTGCGCATGTGAATGCAAGAGGGTCATTTTGAGTGAGCAGCCAGAATGTGCACATGCAAGTATGTAATCAGTTAGATAGTTTAAGTTTATTGTTCCTGCCATCCATCCTATGTATTTGTATGCAATAAACTACTTAAATGAACACCCAAGCCTCAATTTCTTCTTAATGCACATAAGAAGAGCAAAATGCTCCACATGTTTTATTATACCTTTCCATGTTGGCTCCAAAGCTCAGTTTAAAAATGAAGTATTTTGCTTGTCTTTCATATTTGCAAAACAGTACACTGCAAACAGAATTCTCTGATGAAGGAAAAAGTGAAAAACTTTAATTTGGTTTGCCATCTATAGAGCAAACAGACTTAGTGGTGATGTGGGGCCATTAGCACATTGGATAGCATTTAGTGGAGAAAATCCATCTGTTAACCTAGCTTTCTCTGTGGTGTATACTCTCTGAGCTAAATGAAAAAGCAGGGTTCAACTCCAGTACCCACAATATTTTACAAAGAGTGTCAGAATGTGATTATTTTAGCAATTTTGTTATCATGGCTGTAAGAATACCTACAAATAACTATTAAAATATGTTGAGTGGCCAAATTGTGTACGTAATAGCTACTGAAATTATATTTTATACCTACTACATAAGAGACATGCTTCAAAGGAAATAAGTTAACCAGTTGAAAAATGTGATGCAAGGCAGACACCACGTTTTGCAATAACGCCTGAAATGCCATTTAGCATCACATAATATAGTTGCTCATTGCCAGACCTCATGCAAATTCTGAGGACTACAACTGATCAAAGAAAATGAGCTTAACCAGATATATACAGCAACTCATTCACAGAAAAGACACTTATAAAAAACAGAAAGTGTTTCACCTAATTCTGAATTTGAACCATTATCAAGATGAAAAATTAAATTTAAAGACTTGATCATTATCTCTACACCACACCAAGGAAATCCTAGTTAACACATGCCAAAATCATGACTTTGAAGGGACAGTGATAACCTATGAAGCCATTGGAAGATAAAGGTTTTATTCTTCAGCAAAGTAATTCCAGATTGAAAATGCCATAACATATTTACATCATCAGCCTAATGAATAGTCAACGGTACAAAGGGGTGAGAGAATAGGGGGTAAGACAGATATACAGACACACATGAAAGGGTGGTGCTATGCATCATTAATACACATCTTTATGGTGTCCTCAATATTCATCAGTCATGCTCTGTGTGACAAATGTGAGGCATTGCCAGCTGTACCAGTGAAGTAGAACAATGCATGCATGGCATATGCCAGCGTGGCTAGCTGACGTTTTGTAAATAATCTTGCATTATTTGACTGTTACACTGAGTTGTACAGATGCTTGTATTAAAAATGTATTTGCTGCTGATGTTAAAAATGCTGTAACAGAATCTTAAAGTTCTGAATGTGAACTGTGCTAGAATCAGGTGACTAGATGTGATGTCATTCCTTAACAAGCTGAAGTTTGGAACTCATGCAGAAGCGGTTTGTTTTCCTTTTTCTTTTAGAATCTGATATAAAAGATCTGTCAGTTATCACAGTTCACTAACAGTTGTTCAATAGTTGTTAGTTGTGCAGTTCAGTGTGTGGAGTATCTAATCTTGCTTTGTGGATGTGAGCATCTCAGGAGTACATCTTGCTTTGCGATATTAAAGGAGTTAAATAGGACAGTTTCTCTTTATACCGTGAGATTAGTTTAGTATTATTTCTTTTTCTGCATGTGAGATTCTATCCAACTGTAATTATTTTATATTTCATGTAACTAAAAACTATGATGTTTATTAACTAATACTTATTATCCATCGTTAAATATTTGTATACCTTTTCATTGTGGTTGGTCTTTTAGTGAATATTTTTTAATATCATGAGAGTACCTGTGCTTATTTCAGTGCCACTGTGGCCACTCAGAAAAGCCTTACTACTTTGGTCATACTCTACCATTCTCATCAGTATTAATTTGACAAGTATAGCTGGTTACCACCTGTAAGAGCCTTAGACTATGTGGCTGCTGGCAGCTGCCCTGTAGCTGTACTCTGGTGAAAGGGGACACAGCTGATGAATCTGTGTCAGCCTATCCCAGGTGTGTGTGTGTGTGTATAAAATCAGATATTCAAGTGTGTGTCTCACATACTTGGAAATGGGACATAGTGCTCCAAGGTTGATCATGTTTGGGATCTGGACAGAGAGTCCAGTCCCAGTGGAACACATTCCCTGTGTGCTCTTGGAGGAAATTGTGTTGTATGCAGAGAGCTGCATTTGAAATGCTATGTAAATCTACTATTTCTGTGTTTAGCAACTGCCTCTCACCGGTGTCAGTGGTGAGGATTCGGGCTTCTTGATCACCATCCTGGGATAAAAAGGAGTGTTTCATCACACTCTGTATCAATAGGTGATGGCTCTGGGGATCAAGACGCTGTAGAACAGGCAAAACTTGATGAATACATGAGTTTTGCTAAATCTTCCTTATGGCCATGGATATGTTGACAAATGCTTAACTGGAAAAAGGCAAGATATGTGTCAAAAACACATCAGACGTACATCATCACAATAAGAAATAATGTGATATATATCTGGAATCAAACCCTTGATGCTATGGTTATAAATGAATCTAAAGAAAAATAAGAGACAGAAGGGGTGGAGTAAGATGAAAAAAGAGAAAGAATTAGAGCCATGGCATGCCACATTACTATATAAATTCAGAAAAGAAACAGCTATGATTATCAAGTCTATACATCTTTGCCACATCCAGGTATGATAGGAAGGTCTTACTCTGTTGCATTAATGAATTTCACTGCTATAATATCATAAATATAAGTATTTCAATATTGTCATACTGCATACAATCACAATAGTTATTGTGCTTAAAGTATGACCTGATGCATATGTAACCCGTGCTTCTCCGAGGCGAGTTAGTATTTCTTGGTGCACCTCCGAGTCTGCTGCAAATGTCTTCAGCAGCTGTACAATGCAGAAGAGACATGAAAGCATGTGAATAACAGTCATGGCTGGCTCCTGTATTCTCTATCATTTAATACAGATAGATCAGTATACTTAAACAACTAGGGGATGTCAGCAGTTCTAAAATCATCCTCTCATTGGTTAAACAGGTCCTTCTTGCACCATTCACAAGGAGTACCACAAAAATCCTGGACTCCTCAATACCTCACCTCTGCTCAATTCGCCACCATCATCTCTTGCACCAGCCATATCTGCAGAAGTCAAACAGTAGCTCTAATTCTGAACTGATGCCAAATTCTAATCGTGCATTCAACAGCGAGTATGCAAACACACACAAATATGCCAAATGCATTTGCATGATGGAAAGTACTTAGAGGCATTTGCAAACAAAGAGGAAGGTATTTTATCAAACAGCAACGAAGGTGTGAAACATGGCAGTGAGATTTGCCATGTCTGATCCACAACCTATTCACACTTTTTCAGGTGGTCAACACTGACAGCCTCAACAGCTTTGATTATCATCACTGGGGTTTTGAAGGTTAAACTGCATGACGTGGCACATAACTTGCTGTAATTACACACTACAAAAAGTTGACCAATGTCATCTAAGGGAAAAATAATGTATAGATTTTAAGCAAGGTGATTATTTGGTCAGTGTTACAGGAGAACTCCCTTTCAAACATGTTCATTACAGATCAATTACATTCAATATGAGCGGAAATATACTTCAGATAGGCTGTAGGTGTATGACTTATTGGAAGTCCTGTGAAATACATTCCCATGGAAGAGGCAATATTACCGTTTGCAAAACTATGACAGATGGATAGAATTTCATGAGCTGATTTATAAAGGATGGAGTATGATACACACATAATTCACTATACATACTATCCTAAACACAGAGTTGGGCTATGTGAGGAGAGAAGTATTCTGCCTATCAGAGATATGCAACTCCATTTTTAATTCATTAATATAGTTATCTTGCTTAGACGATTTACATACATATTCAACTGCATTTCATAAGGACATCATTTGTGAGATATGCTACTTAGAAAAATGTAGTTATTAAAGCATTAATGAGACATTTCTTGCAATAAACATAATTATAATAACCATTTGTATGCAGTGTTATTTTCTTAATCAAAGTGTTGTTAATAATTGCATTCTAATACCCTATGTAAAAATAAGTATTATCTGTATTTGAACTTTCGATCAGTTGTGTTCTCGGTCAATGCACTTACACAGCAGGTCAATGTCCAGAGTGCCAACCTCTACGCATTGCAAGTCAAGCCTATTTGTGCCAGAGATGGCTTCTCAAATATTTTTTTTCACTTTTTTTCCTTAAGCAGGTAACCTTAATTGTATGCCGCTCATAAGCAAGCAACTGCAAGGCAAGAAATGGAAAAAAGCATATGAACTTCTGATGAAGTCAGTCATACATCTGGGATAGTAATTTCTGCCTTCCTTCATACTGTATGGATCTGAACCCCAGAGCAACTCTGTTAAGGGGCTAAAGTCACTGCATTTACACCTTCTGCCACAGAAACAGATATACACAGCATGTGCACATCACTCACTCATTAGTAATGCCCACGCAGCGATGACAAAACTGTGCTAATGAAGTTTACAGAAATGAAAGTGTTCACACCTTCCTTCAACTAAGCAGTGCTGCCATTACACAGGAAAAAACATATAAAACAAAACTGATTCCACATAAAATGCAAGATGCATTTTCACATCTGCTGCAAAAATTCCAAGCAGCATGTGGCTTCAAGCTGAATTTAATCTCTGCATCCACTCTCCTGTTTCTTTAAATTCAATTCATTTCACCCATGTGCTACAATGATAGTTCGATGTGACGTACAATTTCTTCTCTTACTCCTGTTCAGTCCTGCAGCAAAGCACACCAGTGCCACGTTAAATGCGCTACTGCTGGCATGCCAAATTAAATTTATCAGTTTGTACCTTGGACAGTGGACTGTCGTTCACTCCTTTGAAATGGTGCAAGTCAACAGTGTGCTTAGCAGAATCCATATTAGGGAATAATAATGAAAAGGCAGGATTGTGAAGTTTCCTAGATCTCTGTTGCAACCTGATCATATGTTCAGAAAACATGCAGCAACTCTGCCAGACAGCACACTATCTGGAACTGAACCTTCAAGTCACTGCAATAACAAAACATACGTTGTTGCATTTAATATCCCGCTTTGCCACCAACACAGGATCAGAAAATATTCCTCTCTCATTTACTCGAGCATGTCTAGATCAAAGTGATTTCGATAAATGCTTTATGCTAATACTAGCATACATCATATTAGTGACAGGTTGCTAACACTACCAGCTATTTCTTCTCTTCAGTTTCTAAGCATCTTTCCCTCCTCTCAGCTTAACTACAGAAATGCAATGGCATAGGCATTTATTAGCATCTTTGTTTCAATGTGTATTATAGATAATCAGCATTTCAGAAAGATTTTAAATAGAATATGGACAGTGCACTCAAGTATATTTATTTATTTATTGACATGTGTTATCCGGGTTTGTCCATCTGGGCTTGTGGTCCATTTTCAGTGGAGACCCGAGGAGAAAAGCTCCAGTAGTACATTTTAAACAAGTACAATTTTAAACAAAATTGATATAATAGCAGTTAAGATTCACATATATTGGGTCACATGCATAAAGTTAAAGTTACATTAAAAAGAAGCTAAATAATTTTACATTGATATAGTTCAATAGGTCAACAATAAAATGTTTTGTTTGTATAAAATTATGCAAATGCATAGTAGACACATTCGAGAGAGAGGTGTAATGAGGTACTAAGTATGGTCCTTTTGAGGGTACATAAAGGGAAGGAAGACTAGGTAGGGTCATGGCAAGGGCAGGTTCTGGAATTGAGAAAATAAGCTTTTAGTTCATTTTTAAAGTGTGAGGTGTGCGAGATTGAATGCAAGTCAAGGGGAAGTTTGTTCCAAGCATGGGCAAGGGAGTGAAATTGATAAGATAGCAGAAATTGGGGAAGTTCAAGCCATTGAGAAATGAAGTGGTGAGAGTTGTATGGGGAGTTAGGAATGAATCTGGCTATTTTATGGTAAGTCTTTTGGAGTTTGTTTAGAGTGGAGGCCTGGATATTGGTAAGAACTGGGGCGGCGTATAAGAGGGAGGGGAGGAGGAGTGCCTGGCCCAAGGTAAGTCTAGATTCAGGGGTTAGGAATTTTTTGTTCCGATATAGCAGACCTAGTTTCTGGTTTGTTTTTTTTACACAATGGAGTATGTGTAAGTTGAACTTTAGTTCATCATCGATAATGACCCCCTAGGAGTTTTGTGTGGGTGTCAGGTTGGATAGTTGTATTGTTAGAAGATGTAATAAAAAAGGGGGCTTTGTGAGGAGAAAGAGAACGGGGAAGGAAAAGTAGGAGTTTGGTCTTTTTGGGATTTAGGATCAATAGGTTGTGAGAGAGCCATTGTTCAGTGGATATTAGGGCCTGTTGGATCAGGGAGTGTAGTTCAGGAATGTTATTCGAGATGGATATAAGTGTGGAGTCGTCAGCATACTGAATAAGGGAGGATTCTTTGCATGAGGTGTGAAGATCATTGGTGAAAATGTTAAACAAAAGGGGTCCCAAGATGGAGCCTTGGGAAACACCAGTGGAGATGGGAAGGAAAGATGAGGAGGATGAGAGCCATTTGACAGATTGTTCCCTGCCAGATAGGTAACTATTAAACCAGGCAAGTGCAGAGGGGGATAAGTGGAGATTTGCGAGTTTGGATAGTAGTAGAGGATGAGAGACAGTACCGAAGGCTTTGGAGAGATCTAGGAAGAGACAGGAAATTATTGTTGTCCAGGGCCTCTGCAATGATATGAGTGAAGGAGAGGAGGGCAATGGTGGTGCTGTGGTGAGGACGAAATCCATGTTGGGCAGGGGTAAGTAAGTGGTGTATGAGGAGGTGATTGAGAAGCTGTGAGTGAATACATTTGTCTATTATCTTGGAGAGGGGGGGCAGAATGGCAATGTGTCGGTAGTTTGAGGGGTCAGTGGAGTTTCCACCTTTATGAAGAGGGATAGGGAAGAAAGATTTCCAAAGGGTGGGGACAGTTGATTCCAGAACAGATCGATTAATTAGTATAGATATAGGCTAGGCAATTGAGTCAGCAGCAAGTTTGAGGAATGTAGGAGATAGATTGTCAGTGGAAGGAGAGCAAGGTTTTAGCTTGAGTAGTAGAGATTTGATGTAAGTAATGGGAACTGGCACAAAAGAAAACAAAATGATGTTAGTGGGACTTGGAGGGGTGGGCATCGAAGTAGAGTTTGGTTTTACAGGTTAGCAGATTTTGGATGGACGTGATAAAGTGTTTATTCAGGAGGGTAGCCGTTTCCCGAGAGGAAGAGTTAAGGTATGGGGAAGGATTACAGGGCTTTCCAGGATACAGGATGTTGTTGAGAGTTGACCAAAAATTTTCAAGGATTGGATTTGTTGTTAAGCTGAACAGAGCTATAGTATAACTTTTTGTCATTAGTTGTATGTTTTTTTGCAAGGTTCCTCAGTCCCTGTATTTTTGAAGAAAAGGTGGTTGTTTAGTTAAAGTACAAGGATATCAATGTAGTTAAGGTTGTTGTCATAGCTCTCAAGGTGCTTGCCCTTTTTATTTTAAGTCTACTCTGCATGATACAAACCATTCAGAGAGAAAAGCTACTTCAGCATTGCTTGTTGTAGTCAGAGCAATGAGTAACACTTGCAAGCCATTAGCAGCTAACAAGTATCACTGCTCATCCCTGCAGTCATAGGGCATATGAATGCAATTGTGCAGCTACTATGTTTACACCCCCTACATCAAGTGATTTTTTTTATATTCAGCAAAACTAAATGATTTCACACCTCATTTGCAACTTCACAGTGCTCAGAGCGCTAAATCTACACTATATAAAAAGGTAATGGTGTAGCTATGGAAGTGGAAAGAGGGAAGACCAATTGAATAGAGACAGACTATTACTGCTTGTTACTTTGAGGAAATTGTTCTACAAATTACTGCACTATTTCATAAGTTATGTTTACCCTCTTCAGAAAATACTTACATGTTCAGATTTTGAATGCATTTCAATATGCAATGGAAAGAAGAATTCTGACATGCATACAATTTAAATAATTCACTACTAGTAAACTGCACACTATGTCAGTTCTTGCTGTGTGTCTCAAGTTAGTATGGTTACATTAGCAAAAAAACAATATGCAGCCAGTGAAGACAGCACTACTGTGTCAACTAAAAAAATTAATAAAACACTGTCAGAGGTGCAAATGTTGACCGCAAGCAAATAAAGCAGTTCACTAATCTACAGTAATTGTTACCAGCAAAGCACGAACACACTTCCACAGTTCTTTAAATGCTTTAACTTTATTCACCCCATTTTCCATCCCTTACAATACTGAGACTTCCTCAGAAAACAGATAATTCTCTTAGCAAGTCCCTCCTTTTTTATCAGCAACAGTATAAAACATAACTTCCTAAATAAATTAACTTATTTTTACTATACATCAGATTAAAATCAACTTATTAGTAACTAAATCTCATAACAAGTACAAATACAATACATTTCCATTATGTGATGGTTACATAGTGCTGCATTATCATTTGCTACTGTGTGACTGCCTTAACCATATGGGTGACTTATTGGATAGGATGAGCCATGCAATGGATTGGGCAGTGTCTGTGATGGAAAGTCTGCATCCATGAGTCTGTAGAGCATACCTCTCAACTATCGAGAATTATACCTCATATTTATTATTGTGGTTTTCTGGATTTTTGTGACGAATCAGTAAGGACTGAATTCACTAAATAATGACAGGCATGAGTTTCAGACTTCATATCCTTTAGAAAATGCCTGTTAACACAAGACCTTTTATTCTAGCCACTTTCCAAGTTTCTAAGAGCAATATTTAAAAATGTACCCTATTTTTAGGGCTTAGTCTCCCCTTTATTTTTGTCTTTATCCAGATTCTTTGTGCTAAGAGTTTGAGAGCTATGCACAGAGTCACAACATCCTCTGGTGGTAGGAGATATGTTTGTGCCAGATCTCGCTCCTGTACTAGTATTACTTACACTACTCCACCAGTGACTGAGGTGTCCACATCCAGATATGGTAGGGCACGGGGTCATGGTCTTGGACACAGTCAGGAAGAGCGCTATCCAGCAACCATTATGAGCACTCACATTCAATGTACCACCCCCGCTTTTAATCAGGGCCATAGAAGTAGCAGTGCAATGCCTGGTTGAGGCACATCTTATGACTGGGAGCAAAAAAAAAAAAAAAAAAAAAAACTGACAACTCTACTATGCATGTCTCACACCTGTCCGACATGGCAGGAAGTAGTGCTAGCACAGAGCTTGATTGTGTTAATAATAGCAAACACACACACACTTCACAAAAACTGCTCATACCAAAACACACACACAAAAGGTAAGAAAACCTTAATGTTGATTGGAATATAACTCCTACTGGTGGCCCTGAGACAATTCATAATTTAATGAATGTTCTATGTTTCTTACTCACACGCACTCACTACTTTTAGTGTCAGCCTTGACCTACTGCCTTCCCCCGTGCAAATGATGATGACTATGCCATGTCCTTTGTTCATTTGGGTTTGACTTAGGGTTGTATATATGTCTTGATGCACAGAATGGATGGGTAAGAGACTGACGGTATGTAGGTAGTTTATATTCTTACACATTTGTTTATATAATAGAGGTTCCACATGTACCTTGACATTACTGCAGTTATGATCTGTGTGCTTTGGGGCTGTCTGTGTCTGATGCTATCCTTACACAGACATTACCTGGTTAAGTAAGGTTTGTAAACATTGGATGTATCATTTTTAAAATTGTATGTGCTTAATTGTGTGTATTCCTTCACTATCATTTGCCTCTTAGTTGCTGAGCGTGTGCACTAACCTTTGAGTCGTAAATGGTGAGTGTGTGTACTATCCTTTGTCTCAGCCAGGGCAAGGGCATATTGTGCATGCCTAAGTCTGCTGACTATATCTGCAGCTGGAGGTTTGCCCTCAGAATCCTTGTCTGTATGTGCTGCTGGTGCTGGCCCAGTATGTGGTCCAGGAATGTGTGGTCCTGGCACTTGCTGCCCCTTTTCCAGACTTTTCCGTAATATGCTATGGTGCAATGTGGCATGGACTGTGAGAATTCCTGCACAGATGCCTGGATCATACTGCAGGGCACTCCCTGATGTGTCTAGACAGCAGAACCATGACTTCAGCATGCCAAACGTATGCTGTATGAAGTTTCTAGTTTGAGCATGGGCATTGATGTATTTTTTCTCTGTGGGTGAGTGTGCATTTCTGATGAATGTCATGAGCCATGGTTCCAGTGCATCACCCAGAAGATGGTCTTGTGGAACATCACCCATACCAAACCTTGTGTAAAGTTGTGAGGTGTGGCGTATGTGTGTTTCATGGTAACTGCCTGAGCTGCCTGCACAGATATTGAGGAAGAACCTTCAGACATTACAGACAACCTGGCAGCTGACTGAGTGGAATGCCTTCCTGTCATTCCCTGTTCACCAGGTGGGGCTTTCATTTCTATATGATTGCAGTCTATGGCCCCTTGTTTTCAGGGAAGTGTGCTACAGCATAAAATTCCTGCATTGTTCTAAAGCTCTCCTCTTGTATGCATGGAAAACAGATGTACTCCATTGCACATTGTAGCATAGCATTAAGACACTGGTGCAATATGGCGAATGCCGAGTCCTGTGACATCCCAATATATGACCTGTGGGTCTGTGGAATGTACCTGTAGTTAATATCCGTAATGCTACACACACCTAAGTTTCTACTGGGTCTGAGGTGGGGTGGCAGAGGTTGCAGAGTTCCTGTAGAGTTTCCCTACCAACCTTGCATTGCTCTATATTTCAATGTCATGCAGTCCATGGTATGTTACATGGGGTCTGAAGACACCTTTTCTCCTTGGATGAGGTCTATTCAGCAGCAGCAGAGCTTTCAGACTGTTGCACATACACATGCAAGAGACAAGCAGCCCCTAGCACTACTTTTTATTTCTAAGTGTGATGGTGGCTGTATTCCAATAGGTATTGGAGTTCTTGGCTAACGGCTACACTATCCCTACACAATTACTTTATAGCTTCCTCAATGGCCCTTCCATCTTGGACTAGTTAATTAGCAAACAATTCAGCTGCTTATGAAGAATATTAACATACTCTGCCATTTACCTTTGTTTGTCAGTTCTACACAATGCATAGAGACATTTAACAAATACAAAATATCTGGCTATCGCATGGAAATTACCCATTTATTAACCCAGACCACTGTCTTACCTTCATACATCTCTCAATGAAAATGAAAAAAGGAAGAAAACAAGGTTGCCTTTACCATCGTTGTTGTTTGCAGTAGCTATAAAACCTTTCATAGTTTATGTTAAAGTAAATAAAATATTGGTGACTTTAAGATTAATGGCCTGTATAACTCCAGAACTTACTGTTGGCATTTATACAATTATAAGAAATTAAAAAAATAAATAAAAAACTCCTACTAAACCATCCTTTAAACTTTTTGAGTTAATATCTGATCTTCAGTTCAATAATAGCAAAACTAAGACATGCATAATGAATGAAAATACAGTTAATATGTAGAGTGATACTACAGTACTCAAGTGCAAGCTCATTTCAGAAAAAATACAACTATTAGCAAAGGGAATATAACTTATTTTTAATAGAAGATAATACAGGATTAACATAGTGCATACAATGTCAATAAAACTTAAGGTACAATAAAGAATTTAGTAATATTTGATTAAAAGTTTTATGCCCCCCAAATAACAACAGAATTGTGTAGTTATAATAGAAAAAGTGTAAATGGCTTTATGAGGGGGAGTATGGCGTGAGAAAGAGTGCTACATTGTAGTAGAGTGGATTTCTTGATTGCAAATGATGTATGTTTATTGCTCAGTATTTATTAATTTATATAACTGTTCTATATATATATTGAGAGTACTGGAGACAAGTTCAATAGTGGCTTAATGTTTCAGGTATGGGAGAAGTGAAAGGTACACTAGATTTTGTAATGTATGACTACTGTCAATAGTATTTTATTTTTTTTATTATTTTAACTTAGAATAAATATGATATAAATGGATGTCAGAGTAAATGATGAATGATGAAAGAGCGAGTTTTTGAAGTTTATATAGATAGAACTTTAAGGAAGGGGGTACGGCAAAGTCTATAAAAGGGAGCAGGGATATGACTGAGTGTGACACCCAGGGATGGGGGGGGGGTGGACAGACAGGTTTCCAACACTAGTGATGGTGAATCAGTATGCACATGTACAGATCCTTAACCAACACGGAAAAGAAGTGAAAAAGTGAGAGAAGAGAAAAGAAAAGTGACTGTTTCTTCCCATATTTAAAACAATCTGTAAAAGCTGAAAAAAATCAGGAAGAGAGGGCACACTATGACTAAAATGTGTAACAAAGCAATGACAGCTGATAGACATCACATACACCAAGTAGATAGATAAGGGGGCAGACAAGACTAATAGAAGACTAGCTAAAAGAGAGTCTAAACTACAGCTGGGTTAAGTGCAAAGAGCATGCTGATTCATAGTCTGCATACATCTACTATGCAAGAAAGCATTGCATTAAATATCTGAAGGCAAAACATTGCCTATACAAAAACAAAGAAAAAAATCACAGGTGTGTACAAACTATACTCAAAACAATGTGGAAACACTACTGGGTTGAGCAAAAGGTAGCAAATATGTTGTATATATGCGTCTGAACAGAAATTTTTTTATGTCATTTGTTGTATTTGTACCATCATGTTATGGAGCTTTCCTCCCCGGGCCTCTGCTGTAAATGGACCTTGTTTCAGTCGGACTTTCCTGGTAAACGAATGTAAAATAAAAATAAAAAAATAAAAATATAAGCATGACAGCGGGGCAGGCTCCATATTTACCACGATACTGTCCCTACACTTGGTATCCTACAGACTCCTATAGCAGGCATACAAAGCATCCTCCGACCCATTACTGATGGATTTATTGCACATCAGCAAGTCAAACGGCATCAAAAACTTTGGGTCTAGGGATCTAAACCTTTTTTGCAATGCATCTCCCAGAAGATACCGCTGCAATGGAACACACACCCCATCCACATAAAACAAAAGTTCATCCCTGTCCATATTCAAACACAACCTAGACTTATGGATAGGAAAAAGAAGGTTTACCCCAGGACTACCCTTGTACTTCTAATGGACAGAAGCAGTTAATAAGTTCATACTAGGCTATCTGCCCTAGGGCATTTATAAGCCTAGCCAGAGTATGTTTGGCTTTCGCCACCCATTTTAAATTAATTTTGCTATGCCCTTTTTCGAGGTTAGTATACTGTGCCTCTGTCTAACAGTGACACAGAAGTGATACCCGGGGTAAACCTATGATCTCCCATCCACTCATCAAGATTCCTCTTGAAGAGAGGAAATGAGGGACTCTGCCTAACCTGGACTGGGATTTTATTCCATAGTGAAGGGAGCCTCTGGGTTATGAATCTGTCCCTCCAGCATGTCCTATTTATTTCAGTGCTGAGGTTCAAGTCTCTCGAGGTGTAGCTCGATGGGATTTGGATTTTTTGAGGTGCAGCATGTCCCTTAATTCCGGGTTGGACATGGCCTTATACGTCAGGCACAGGTCACCTCTGAGCAGGCGGTATGCCACTGAGTAGAGCTGGAGTTTCTTTAACCGGGCAGCATATGGCATCTGTTTGAGCCATTTGATCCTCTTGGTGAGGTACTTTTGGGGTCTTTCCAGTTGCTGCAGGTGTTTGGTAAGGTACATCCCAAAAGGGGCATTGTACTCGATTATGGGCCTGATGAGGGATGAGTAAAGAGGCACGATGACCTCCCCTAATCTAGATGTGAATCCCTTCATGATTAGGTGGGCTATATAAAATGTTTTTCTAACCACTTTGGCCACGTGGTTGTCAAATGAGAGATTGCTATCAACTTGGGTCTCCAGGTCCCTAATGACTTCTTCTGTACTTAATGGATTACCACCTATGTGGTAATTTGTGGGCACTTTGTTTTTGCCAAAGGGGATGACTATACACTTTTTGGCGTTTAGCTTGAGGCCATGGCTCTGGCACCAGTTGTCTGTTTCTATGAGGCCCTTTTGGAGGATGCTTGTGTCGGCTTTATTCCATGTATGGGTAACCTCAAATGATCTATGGTATGAACAAACTATCGACCATGGGGTGGCCAAGGACACTCTATAGCCAAATGGGATAGGTTATTTTGAGCACAAAGAGGAGAACTGGCTAGTCTTAAAATGGCCCATAACTGCAGCTAACCTAGTACTTGCATATTAACTTATACGCCAAGGATGTCAAGCAATCCAAAGAGAAAACCAACCACTCTAGAATGATTTCCTACAGACTAAACACAAAGACATTCAGTTTGAGGACCGAGGTAAATATTTTCAGACAACAAAGTCAGACAGCTGTACATAATATCTTTGTGCCCAAACTCTAATAAACCTAAGTATCAGCTCTGAGTTAATCTTAAAAGCATGGCTAGTTGTAGAATTAAAACCATGATGTCACTCAGCAAGCGATAATCTGCCTCTACAAGTTTTTAGAACATGTGCCTAAAACCTTGCCTATCCTGCTGCATGACTATTGGATCACAGCATCACAGAAAATACTACCGCAACAGTAGAAACAAACAAGCGACATAACAATTAAAGGAAAACTCCTCCCTCTCCTACAGTTTAATGTAATCCTTATATTTCCTTTTCTCCCTACAGTATGGTTCCAGTATTGTTTAGGTACCAGAAACCGGTTGCACTTTTTCAAAACTTTTATTTCCTTGCACTGGAAGCAAAGGAAGGGAAAACCTATCTACTTTAAGCTCAACTTCTCACATACCTTGCAGAGGAATTTGTCTCTGCTTGCATGACATATCATAGACACAGTTAAACCTTTAGTTAACCCTGTCAGGTATTGCTGTCAATCTTGGATGAGAAACTAACCCTGCTAATGTCAGGAACACAGGAGCTTATATAAAAAAGACAGAAAGCTGTGGAACTGTTTTCCACTGTTTTTACTGCAGAGAAGAGGAGTACTTGACACTCCCCTTTCACAGCAAAACAAAGCAATTAGATCATTCAGGGGTTTAAAGGCAGTTGTCACCTCTCCTGACAAATTTACATAAGTGGCAACATAGTATTGAAATGCTAAGCTTTAAATGTGGGTTATTTATAGGTATATGTTAACACAACTTAGATGTAGTATCAAAGATTTATGCAACATTTACAGAAAAGTCAGGAAATATTTTTCTTGTAAAGTATCAACACATTTACCATTTTCAAGACCCCCCCCCCAACACACACACACACACACACACACACACACACACACACACACACACACACAATAAAAATGCAGAAAGAGAAAGGCAAGTGGCAACCATGTCAACTAGGTGCACTGAAAATGTTCACAAACAAGTCTTTTTTATGATATCCTTTCAGAGAGACAGAGATGCATATCTGGTGCACTCAGATCCTTAGTATGAGATACCCACTAACTCTGAGTCAGTTCTTACATTCTTAGAGTGCATGAGCATTTTGTAGTCCACAAAGGAAATGTGACCACTGATGGCAACAGTAATATACAGCTGAATTTACTTTACACACACACATACGCGCACACCACACACACCACACATGCACATGCACGCACCACACACACACACGCACATATATATGCATAGATCAACTTCACAAGCTCAAAGTTTCAAAACTTTGAATTGCAAATGGTCAAAACCATAAGACTGAAGTTTTGAAACTTCAAAATTGTAATAAAAAATTAAATTTTTTTAACATTTTTGCAGGGGGGGTTGCTGCACACCCCCTGCTAAATAAATATACTTTATATTTTTGACTTCTAAGGTGGAGGTTTCCTTTAAGGAAAGGAAATGCTTCTAAAGCCTCTGCAATTACTGACCAAGTACCTTTTCACTACCCTCATAAACCACTAGAAAAGATATTTCAGATATGGAGAAGACTGTGTGGTTTATTTATATTTGGAAAAAATGAAGCTAAATCAAAATTAAAACTCATGTTGTTCATGACAGTATTCACAAAATCATGTAGGGGCTTCACCCACTGCATATCTTTACTTAACATAATCAGTTTTGAGATCACTGCAGCAAAAGAAAAGGCGAGTTCCTTACATTAGCAAATCCCACTTTGAGAGTATTTTCATGTTCAACAATGTCTGTACTCTTATACATTTGACTAGAAAAAAAAACAGATCCATGTTCATGCATTGAATAGCAGTTTCAGTGAATGGCTTATCAGCGAAATCTGAAATAATTGAACATGCTTATAGAAAAATAAGTACAGTGATGCATAAAATAAGCTAAAGAGCCCTTTTATAAATTTACCCTATTCCCAACTGTAGTGCAATCTCAGACATCATATATATATATATATATATATATATATATATATATATATATATATATATATATATATATATATATATATATATATATATATATACACACACACACACACACACACATCTAGTCGGGGGGGGGGTGTTGGTTGATACGGTCTTTTTATTACCATTTGTGATGTTGGCCTACTGTAGCCATTCGATGAAATTTTCAAAGATAAGCATGTTCAGTGATTTTAACTTTTGCTGAAATTGTTATTCGATGCATGAACAGAGACCAAAAAAAAACATCCATTTAAAAACTACTTTATTACATTACGAGTCATAACATCCCTGGCTACATTGAGCCATAACATTATTAGCAACCATTAACATAACTTCACGCTTAGCTACGGGATCAGTCCATCAATCTTAGAAGTAACTGATTTGACAGAAATAAGCAATGCTAAAAATGTCACTGGTTTGTTCCTAGATGCTTTTGATTTCATTGAGCACCACTCCATCCTAATCAGCAGACTTACATAATTAGGAGTTCACTCACTACATAATTACTGGACTGCTAGCTACATTGAAAATCAACAAGAAACAACAAACTAGAGCAATGTACTACCTGTAACAAACAGAGATTATGTCTGGACTTCTATTTTTCAAGTTACATGAATATTTCATGCCACGGTGCCATCTTCTACCAGTACTCTGACGTCTCTATATTCAGGAGTACACTCATTTATTCCCACAGTTCAAAGGAAGCTACCAATCTCCAAATTACATTTAACTTTATACAGGCATAACAAACTACTAAAGGCCAACAACTCATAATTTTGAGTTAATGAGGTGTCATTGACATCCCTGAGGAGTGGCAATCTAGACAGTAACTGCCTGGAGTTGTGAGTCACAGTAGGAATTAAATATTAGAAAATATTTTAAATTAAACAAGTAAAACTGTTTGCCTTACATGTGTAACTGAACTAGTTTTCTCAAATTTAAAGAATGTAATAGCATCACTGAATACTTCAAATTCAACAACACTGTTAAAAGTGAATTGTTCATAAAAATAAATGTACCTTGTCACCACAGTATGTGGTGCCCTATGTGCCAAACAGCATTTTTGCTCCATTGGCAATAGATTTTGGCTGCTCCTTTCTTGATAAATGATTTTTAAAAATACAGCTTTCCGCATGATTTTGTCACTGAGGCTAAGCAGTAAACAAAGATGCATCCATTAAAGTCTATGCATGCACCTCACATCATTCCTCAGTTGACGTCACTAAGGAATAAAATAAATTTATTTAGCCAGTGGTTTTATAAAAGTTTACAAAGCTTTTTGTATTAAAATATCTCAAATAAATAAGGGAAGAAAGTAATACAAGTACATTGTGTCACTTAACTCGTCAAATGTTGCAATATACCTAGGAAATGGAAAAAAAACTCTAAGTTAAACTGCAATAATTGCAATATGTAGTATGTCTTCCAAGAACTGCAGGGCTGAATAGAATAAGATAGTCCAAACACTTTGTACTGCAGGTGTGAAGTTATACAGTGTGACTGGTGCTGAATAAAGTAAAAACAATTAGTGTGATACAGATGTCTCCCATTACAGAATGTATCTCAATAGTGTTTTACTTTGCCTGCCTACACTGTATGCTTTATTTAATGTCATAATATACACAACTCATAGCTTAGCTTGCTCTTTAGTTAAATATGCAATACTCTTGGAGATTTTAGTTTGTGAGCCTCCAATGCAAGTACTACAGGGTCACTCCCTGTCATCACCGACACATTAAACAAACAGCTGATAGCTTGCTGCTTGTTGGCATCCGGTTAAACAATGTCTACTGTGCAAGTCTTCATTTCATGTATAATTTTCTGTGTCTTGTACCATGGTGCCTGGGACATGACTGAAAGCAGCCTTGTTACCCCAGTCCACTTACCCAGTTACCAAACTAAGATAAATAAATATATGCATGGATGCACACGCACACACACACACACACACACACACACACACACACACACACACACACACACACACAAACACACACACCACAAAGATGTATACTTTCTTATGTGTGCATTTTAGTATTGCTAAATACGCAATGCTTGTAGATTAAATCTATCCAGCCATCTTCTTGCCTTGACAATATATCTGAATGTCCTGCATATGCAGCATGTACATACAGCATGTCAAATTACTATCGTCAATCACCAGGTAAAACAAAACACATATAAATAACACAATAACAGCAAACTTTATTTCAGTGAAAGAAACCCGGATGCCTGAAACACTATTCTGGCTTCTGGTGGGCACTTATAAAAACTGTTGGTCACCTGCATGTAACACTGAGTGAAAGCATATTTTGCCTTCTGTAGATGATCATAATCAACCACTTTTTTCCATTTTCTGCATTGAGTTGGAACGTCGCTCTCCTAAAATTCTTCAATAGTCATGCCGGACTTTCACAGGCCTTCTCTCATGCAATCCATCCATCTTTTTGCTGTGTGTCATTTCCTCTTGCCTTCTTCTTGTTGCTCACAAATCACCAAATCCCCCACTATTTTTGTACACATGTTCCAGAACCACCATAATATATTCTGTTTGACCTTCTGTGCAACTGGAATTACTTTGGCTTCTGATCTTATGTCATTGTTTATCAGACCTACAGTGTGCATCCTATCATCCAACTCATGCATTTTTCTCCATCATATCTACCTTCCCCAAATGCTCTGCCTTTACTTCCCAAGTTTCTGTACAACACTGTAGTACTGGTCACACCACTTCTGGACACCTCACTTTACAGCTTTTGTGCAACTGTCATACACTACCCCTGGCACTCTATGCCAGTTGGCTGCAGCCCCTCCAATTCTTGCTTTGATGTCCTCATTCAGACTTCCCTCCTCCTTAACCATCTCTCTCTCTCAGACACTAAGTTGTTAACCTGCTTCACTATTTTCCTTCTATCTCAATTTTCAGCTTTATCTGACCCCTCCATTTGCTGCCATGCCAACTGTCTTGTCTTTACTCAGTTTATTCCCTTATGCCTTCAGTTTTGCATTTTATTTGCCTGTCATTTGATAAAGCCCCTGTTCAGTACCTGCTTGTAATGCTACATTGTCTGCATGCAGCAGTTTTTCTGACCGGTCCCCTCCAACCTGTATGTTAATGTAGTTCATCATCAGTATGAACATCGGTGGGCTCAGAGCTGGACCCTGACGAAACCCCAGTCTGCTAGTAACCCCTCCGAGTTTGAACACTGTTCGCACATGTGTAACTGTGTCTTTCTTCACAGCCTGTACTAATTCTACCAAAGTTTCTTGAACTTCAAACCACTGCAGCTCTACCAAAATAAGCTTTCTTGAGACCTTGTCAAAAGCTTCTTTTCTGTTGTCTATTACACTGCAAATACTGGGTCACTTGTGCTGCATCCTGATCTGAATCCAAACTGCTCACCTCTCGTCTTACTTTTTACTACTTTGTTATTCATTTTTCAATCATATTTTTCATGTAACTTGACATGGATATGATATCTCTATACCGCTTATTCTCCAGTCATCTTGGATATGCCTTCCTATCCATACTGCTCAGAGTACTCTCAGGAGACAACTCTCCCGTAACTCACCCAACATCTTGAAGCATATCTTCCATGAACTCATTGCAGCCTGCAGCATTCCTTGACTTCATTTTCCTAAGTACTGCTCTTACATCTTCAAAGGTGCATTTTCTTCTTTCACTGTAGGCTGCGTCTGAGGCAATACAGCTCCACTGGGATTTTCTTTATATACAAACTGATGGAAGTAACATCCTATCAACTAGTGTACAGGTCGTTAATTTAAAGACACCATTAATAAGGGATGCCACTGTCTGTCATTGCTTTGCAACCGGATAGTTCTTTGTGCCATCATCTGAGTCACTTTCCACAAATTTTGAAGAGTGCTACTGATACCTTGCTCTTTGCTACTGCAACTGCTCCCTTAGCCTTGTTGTTAGCCAACCAGTATTCATTCTTAGCCTGAGTCACCTTTTTTAACACTTTTTCATGTACACTTTTCTTTTGATAATTTCTTGGACATTTGCATACCACTATCAACTTTCCTTATCTACATTACTTCCATGGCTCTGCCACATATCATTACATACACTGTTTGGAGATGGTGTCATTCTTTGACTCTATATCTTGAGGTGCTAAAGCCTGGAGTGTTTTCTTGAACTCTTGTGCTTTATCTCCACCAAACTTCTACGTCTTCAGCCTAGTGTTCATTGACCTTACCTTACCACTGCTTGCAGCTGTTTGCAGCCACTAGTGGTTTATGCTGTTGGCCAGCTGTTACATTGTAGATGATTTCACAATCTCTGACTCTAAACCAATACCTTTACCTTACTCAGAGGAAGTCTACCACTCTTACATGTAAATTTGTGACTGCCTCACTTGTTTAATCCATTCTGTTGAGCATGTCCTATCGCTATTAGGAAAAAGGATCTCATTTGTGAATGAAATTAATATTAGAGAACAGGATGTGACTCTCAAACTAAGTGCAATAAGATGCACTGTTCGTGAACATGTCGAATAGTGGACAATATAATGAAAAGTGCAGGGAAGAGAAACAGAGCTAGAACACTGCAAGACATGAAACAAAAGAATATTTAGACAAAGAAACACAAAGAGCAAATATTTGATATATGCAAGTGATCAGATATACAATATATAATATACACAATACACCAGTTAGTTGAAGCATGTAGTCATCTACTTCCTTTACAGTTTAGATGCACTGCATATGGAAATTGTCTAGTTACAAATGAATTGAAAAATGATCCACTGTGCACAGCTGCACATCCAGATTATACGTTAGTTCATGGCACTCCATGAATTGGAAGTAAAGTGAAAATGGAACACGAAGACAAAGCATTTCTACAATAAGGTTGCTGAAAGTCTTTGCCCAAAACAAAGATACACAAATCAAGCAAACTTACACAGTGTTTCAAGGGGTACTGTTCACCATACAAAGTTGCAAAATAATGCAAAAAGGCAAGTAACTGTTATTGGGAAAATACTTTTTTCCTCAAGTAACACAGAAGCTCTTCATAATAAATAACAGAGTAAAGGCTTACAACCACATGACCACACACGAGCTTTTCACTGCCAACATTTGAATTTGTTGCATTTTTACTTTTCTTACTAAATCTATGATTACAATCTTTCTATGAATCTGTCATTCTAAAGAAACTGCAAATACAGGGTTTGTACAAGGTCCAGATCATTTGAGGCAACACTACACAGCTTTATTGGGGTGTACTGCTGAGAAAAAAATCAGCTTATTGATATCTTACATTTGGTTTTCACAATCTATGCCATTAATTACCAAATGGTTACAGTAAGTTACAGTCTAATATTACTTATCATCATAAAGCCAATGGTAATGAAGATAAAACATAAAAACTGTACTTAAATGAGTACAAGAAATTCAAGCACCTCTGTAAATGTTAACAAAGACAGAAAAAAATATTAGAATTATTTCCAGCCTCCAACCACAAATGCAGAGTTTGTAAAAGGTCACTGAGGTCTACTGGGAATACTCATTTATTTTCCTATTCAGATATAAGGGAACACATGTGCACACTTATGCAGATCAAGGCACTAGTGCTATCACATAAAAATAAGCTTAATTAATACAACTATAGAACATCTACAAAATTTATACTGCTGTGTTAAGTTCTACAGCTATTATTTATTCCAAACACTGTTTCAAAATATAACCAACAAATACTAAAACTAGAATTTAAATACTGATTTCGGAGACTCTTTCCTAACTATAAGTAAAGCTGGAAGAACTCTAATTAGAAATTTGTTTTAAGATGGACAGTCTTGAATATATAAGTAGTACAATCAATGCCAGTGTTGAATAACAGGACAGCTGTAATTAACAGATGCCCGTCAACAACTGCTTGTCGCAGCACATAGCTCTTAACCAATCAGGGACAAATTCAAAAATAATGATGGGCAATCAGGGACAGCATTAAAATATTTCTACTATTAACTTAAGGCCGTGACAGCTTAACTGAATATGAATTAATATACATGTTCTGGAGTAAAATAAGTATACAACGCTTTATTTATTACGTGCAATCCACCACCTTTTATCCAACAGTCAGTCACCAGTTTAAGTCATGATTAAAACGGACAGAACTAAAATTTAAGTCAAAATTTAGGAAGTCTCTGAAAACCAGAGGTATGCGTAGCATCTCTCATGAAAGCCTTTTTCCTTTTCATACACAGTCACCTCTGCTGTTCTGCCTGTGAACTTTTTTCATTTACACTTGTACACCTTCAGTGAACTTCGACATATACGGTTTTCTAATCATAGCACAAAATGTACAATTTGGAGCTACACTCACATGGATTCAAATGATATGCTAATGTACAAAGCTAAGACTAGCGGCTGGTGCTAAATGCAAAGAGAAAATTAAACTGATAGCTACAAAATGTGAAAATGTGGGTATCCATCATATTCAAAATGTTTACTGACCCGACAGCATGCTCTAGCTTGCATTGTTTCTGCGTATAATAGTCGCCGCAATCCTCTTAGGAATGTGCTTATGTGTATACAGAAACTGTAAGAGCAGTATACACTGCCAACCACAAGTTTAGAAGAAAACTAATTTTGATTTGTTGCAGTCAGTTAATAAACTATATGGCCGTTTCACTCAAGTGACGTCTATTACAGAATTCCAAATCATAAGTCCATAGGTGCTAGGCTACGACCGTATCATTTATAACGTAATTAGCCCTGTCCTCACCTTTCTTTTAACAATGTACAATACAGCTAACTATCAGCCTAACTTAATGCTATTAAAGAGGGGAAGAGTTACGGACTGCAGTAAATCAAACATCCTTCGCCCTTCCATACATTTGCAATTGTAACACGAATCTGAATAGCGAACAAACATACACTATTTTATTGTTTTGTCAGCAGGAAATCCTCTGCAGAAAGTCGCAACCGGCTGTTAAGTTGACTCAAACCCCTAATGGTCACAAGTTAAACAATGACAATAAAAATAAAACAGAAGCACTAGTTGCTTACTGTTGGCAGCAGTGCTTGCAGACGTCAAATGCAGACTTATTCTTCCAAGCAGCCAGCTCCAAATCTCACCTGAAAATCGGTCAGCGCAACCTTTTCCGACCAAATCATAACAAGCTCCTCGCAGACAAAGCCTTGGGTGACAACTATAGAAAAGTGCTGCTTCATTGGTCCTTTTTATTTCTTTCGAAGATGGTTAATTCTTAGCTTCTTCATATAGCTCCAAACGGAATAATTTGCAGTTTCCACTGGTCTGAGAATCTGGGCATTCCCCCTGAGAGTTGCACTTACTTCTTGTCCATCCATACATTTGGACTTTACAGATAAATAGTGCAATGCATATAGGCAGTAAAATAACCTGAGCTGCAGGGTACCCCTTTTACAATGCTTGCAAAATCAGGAGGACCGCTTCAGAATAACAGAGAGTTTTAATAACCTATTACCAGGAAAACAATAACAGGATAAAAGCAGTTGGCAGCTCGTTATTCCGTACTGCAATAAATGAAAACATAAAGGCTGGGATTCGTTCACTCCACGCTTTTGTACAAATTACACTTACTTAGCATTAAATCGCGGCACATGTATTTTCATCTGTACATAGTTTCTGGCAGTAAACTTTTCAAAACACTTCTAGATATGAGCAAACAATAGAAATGCATCTCGACAAAACACGCGTCTCTTTCAGTTTCCTTTGTAGTTTTTCTCTGCCTCCCAGAATTGCTACTAAATTCACCAGCGTCTTTAAATATCTGTTAAACTGTTTTCCTACCTTCCTTTGCTTTTGCTACTAAAAAAAACTGGTAACTCGCTGGGAAGATCGTCCAAGATTATCAAGATGTGGAAAAGACCAATAGGAGGTGGGCAAGTTCAGTCTCCTCCCACCGATCTCCACGTGACGCCATTTTCTCAAGTGGCAAATGACGCACGCTGAAATGTTTTAGTCGATGTTTTCGTTGAATATGCGATAGTTTATTGAAAACATACTTTGTGACGTCTTCACACTTAGTGATTTCTTTCTGTGTTAAATCGTATTTCTGAATTTAACTTGACATTACTAATTAATAAAATAAACAGCTTAACTGTTTTTCGCACGTCCGTATATCCGCTTATACATACATACTTCTAAACCACAGCTCCCAGGAAGTCAGGATTAAACCACAAAAGAATCAGGGACAAATCCAGAAAAAAATCAGGGACTCTTAAAATATTAGAATAAACATGACGTGAATTAATATACACTTCCTGAAGTAAAAGTCTATAACTCCAATTATTGCCTTTATTTATTAAGTGTAATTACCACCCTTTCTTCAAAATTACCAGTTTTATGAGGGATTAAAAAGGGACAAAGCTGAGTCAAAACTAGGGACCTCCCTGAAAAATCTCAACTGTACCAAATGACAATCATTCCTAGTTTTGAGTTTTTAAAAGTCCATGTTGCTGCTGTCTTTAGTTTTAATCTTACAAGAATAAAGACTTTTTTTTTTGCTCTTCAGCCCGAAGAGGATGAAAAAACACATGTTCGTCCTCTTTTACATACAACAAAATATGGTAACCCTAATGTTGCAGTTTTTGCACATTGAAGGTCTGTATCACGTTAGTTGAAAAAAATTAATCTGATGTTGTAAATCTTTGTTTATTCATTACCATTAGGACCTCGGTTCCATCCTCGGAACCAATATGGCCGTTTCCAAGCTCGTGCCTGCCAAAAACTCTCAGCTAAGACCTACCCATAATGCCCCTCCCTTAGTTACTTTAGATCTCGTTTGCTGCATCCCTAGTCAGACATGCTAGCCATCTCTCTCAAAGCTAAGTAGAAAATTGTTAATTTTAAAACAGTTTCTCTTCAAAATTATTTCATTTTTAGTCAAGGCTCACTGTCGCCTATAACCTAAGCCTATTTCCTACCCTTTTCCTTGGTCATTTATTTTTTTACCTTTATTGGTACTGTCCCTCTCTCCTGTCTTTGACAGGCCTTTCCTTTTTTACTAGTGGTATATATATATTTTTTTTAAATAACATCATTGGTATTTTCTCCCTTAATTTCTGTATAGGATAGCCTTGTTGCCTTACTATGTCACACAAAGCTAAGTTGGGATTTAAACAGTGTGACAAGTGTGGACGTAAGATGCCTAACTCAGATGCACATGTTCGTTGTGTCTACTGTTTGGGCGTAGATCATATTAAAGCTGACTATGACATTTGTGCTAGTTTTAGTAATTGTACACTAGCAGAACGTAAAAATAAACTTATCTTAAAAAGACACCTTTTTCAGAGGCTATATCTGGGTGGGAGGTCTCACCCCCTCCAAAGACCAAAAAAATAAGGAAAGACGGATTACTCAAGACACCTTTTTCAGAGGCTCTGTCTGGATCGGAGGACTTACCCCCTTCAAAGACCAAAAAAAGTAAGGAAAAATGGATTACACAAGACACCTTTTTCGGAGGCTCTATCTGGGTCAGAGGTCTCACTCCCTCCAAAGACCAAAAAATATAAGGAAAAACAGATTACTCAAGACACCATTTTCAGAGGCTCTATCTGGGTCAGAGGTCTCATCCCCTCCAAAGACCAAAAAACATAAGGAAAAAATGGATTACTCAAGACACCTTTTTCAGAGGCTCTATCTGAGTCAAAGGTCTCACCCCCTCCAACCCCCCCAAAAAAAAAAAAAAAACATAAGGACAAACGGAGTCACTCGGTTCCTGCATCTCCATCAGTTACGGAACCAAGTTGACTCCATGCTTCGCCGACACCCTCAGCACAGACCTCTTCGGCACCAGGGTCTGTTTCTTCTCCCTCAGTGCCGTCCATAATATTCACCCCTATTTCAGTTCTGACCTCAGTATCACTGACTTCGGTGCAGTCCTTGGATCCGACATCAGCTCTGATGTACCTGCTTTGGCAATGTCCCCAGCCACAGTGCCGACAGTTTCTTTGGCTCCATCGCATCCAAAACTAAAATACCTGCCAAGGACAAGATACTTCCACTCTGGTGCATACTGTCTCAGTTCCGACAGCGTGTTTTCCCTGTTGGCACCATCGACCCTTGCTGCATCGGCTCCGGTGGAAATAATGCTCTCCTGAAGCAGTGCTTGGACCATCTGTACCTTGGTGCCTAGCCCGGTGCCTATTTTTTTTGATGGTGCCATCTATGTCCATGGCTCTGATGGCTTCCAGCTCTCTCAGAGCTCCTCACCTGGAGGTGGACTCCTCACGGCGAGGTGCGACCCCAGTTCCGAGGTTGTCCTTCCCAGTTCCAGACTCCCATCCCTCCTCAGGTGGGCCTGCTGTACAGGTAGTGGACTCACAGTCAGCACTAATGACATCAATATCAGAACCCTCCCCTAGCATGCACCTCTCCCAACCCTCTATTTCGTGACCCCGGGCATGGGAGTCACAAGAACCCTTTTTGAAGAGAATCCCTTCTCCAGAGTCCTCTCAGAAACTCCCACTGGGGGCCACCCTGGAAGAAACTGTGCAAGAGGAAGCACCTTGATTCACCAGAGGAATCTATCACCGAAGCAACTGATTGTGATGGGGGGAAGGGTCCCCACAGCCTTCCCCAGGCGACATCTCATTTGGAGACATTCTCGAAATCCTCAAGCAGCGGGGAGACTGGAAGTCCTATAACCCTTCTTCTGAGGAATTGGTGTTCCTGCAGGTCTTCCGTGCCCGGCCATCTACTTCCTGGGTGACTCCACCAGCAGATGACCTTGTTAAAATCATTGTGCAGCATGTCTGGAATGCCCCAGACAACATAGAACCTGTCCCTCAGAGGCCAGACAAAAAATTTTATCTACACCTGAAGACCAGCCCCACTGGTCCTAGCAGTTGACAGTTGATTCTGTGGTCGTAGTGGTGGCCACCAAGAGGGAACTGTCAGAAGATAGCTCTACTCTCCATCCTCCAAACAGAGAGTCCTGGACCATGGACAGACTAGAGAAACGGACCTATGCTTCAGCAATATTCATCATTCGGTCGCTGTTCTATCTGGCACACTTTACTCGCCTCCAAAGAGACCTAATTTACAAAATGTCTCCCTCTTTGGTGTGGTACTGCCTGATGAGGTGTTTGATACTGTCGCCAGGCAGCTAGCTACCCTTGAATCCATCTCAAACTCCATGATGCATTTGATGTCTCACTCCACTGAGGGGGCAGCTCAAGCTGCCACATCAGGCATTGTCATGAGATGTAATGCTTGGATGCAGTTGTGTGACTTCCCAGACCCCTTTAAATCTTCCTTCATCAATGCACCTGTCGACGAATCTGCACATTTTGGACCCAAAGTACGAGACACACTTACATGTAGTTTGAAAGATGGAAAGACGTTGTCTGCTGTGTTCATACACCTTTCCAACCCCCAGAGGTCCTACTCCAGGAACTAAAAGGGAGGAAAAATGTGGTTCAAGAAATCCCAAGGACCTTTTTGTGACACTCATGGTGAACAATCCCCCTGGGCAGAGGGGGCAACACATATGGAAGATGTCCCTTTCGGGGTAGAGGGGGTCCACATAACCAGGGTGCTAGAGATTCTTTCTCCGGCAGACCCTACCAGTGCTCCTGAGCAGCGGCCCGATTGCTTTCCTCTGGAAGCAGTCGGGGGTCATTTTTCTCTGCATCTACCAGCCTGGCATCTTATTACTAAAGATGTTTGGGTGCAGAGAATAATATCCAGAGGCTAGCAAATTCCATTCGATTTAACTCCCATCCCTGATGTACCATGCAGTCAGAGGCAATTAGCAGCCTTAGGAAATAAAAAAGCTGCTAAGGAAAAGAGTCATCCAACCAGTACCCACCAGACCAGACAGGATCCAAGTTTTACTTGAGGCTCTTTTTAGTGCCAAAAAAGACAGGGGACTGGAGACCAATCCTGGATTTCAGCCTATTGAACAAATTTATCAAACTTCAAAATTTCTGGATGGTCATGATACACTCCATTCTTCCCTTCCTAGGGAGGGATAACTGGATGTGCTCTATAGTGAACAAAATTACATTGATCTTATTGCTTGCTTGCTGGAGCTTACTTGCTGTGGGATGGATTTGAGGTGTTCTTAAGACACTCAGTCTTGCTGGCTGGATTCTGCTAAAATTCAAAGTCTGGTTATATTTGCATTCACAGTCTGTTGCATACAGAAACTTGCAGAATATACACTGATGAGAGAATATACTTTGCAGCATCAACTTTAGATAGCAGCAACAGATAACTTTTTATAATAAACCAAACGGAACCATGTTGCAGCTTAAAAGTACTGTTCCAACTTTACTTCTCATATAGTACAGATGATGTGAGAGATATAACATTTACCTTAGGACTTGTGTCCCTACCATACCTCTAACATAACTGGATTTATACAGCTCTTTATATACAGTTTTAGTCCTGTAGAAACAATACTAAGCTTCCTTGTTTAACAATGTCTTGTAAGAGACCAGCTTTTCTGACAGTGTGAATATCCTGTAACAGTGTCTTGATGTCCATGTAGAAAAACATATTTTTGAGGAAACATATTGTTCTGTATTCTATTTGGATCTGTGTATATGAACATATGTTCTTGTGCCAATGCTGATAAGCATATCCTGTTTTTTATGCAGAAAAACATATTTTTGAGAAAACACATTGTCAGAGATCAGCTTTTCTGACAGTGTGAACATCCTGTATTTTATTTGGATCTTTGTATAAAAACATCTGTTCTTGTGCCATATCCTGTTTTTCCATGCAGAAAAACATATTTTTGAGAAAACACATTGTCACAGTGTCATAAACATATCCTGTTGTTTTAGGAAACATATTGTGTCCATCTTTTATATATGCAGAAAAGCATATCAGTGTTCTTTAAAAGCAGATTTTGCATTTTTGCTCTTGCATACATCCTGTTTCTGAGTCTGTAAGGGAAAAATGTCCATTCAGCAGATTCCATTTCCAAGCCATGGTCATTTAGTATGACTGCTGATCACATATTACTAAACTCTGTTTCTGCATTTAAGCAAGCCTTTTCTTTCAGCATATTTACAACATAATTAATTTCAGACTAATATTAATAAAATCTAACAATTCCCTCTGTTTTTAAACATACTCAAAACATTTTATATAGAAAACACAAGAAACAAACCTTTAGTTTGATACGTCAAATCAAAATGCAATTTTACATAGTTAATACAATGATATTAAAGTATTACTACCAAAACTGAATGTATTTAACAACTTTTTCTTTTGCAGACCGTTCTGTGAAAATATTTTTTTATCAGTTATGAGATGTGTCTGCTTTAATGTTATTTTTTTTTAACTTGATCAATTTATTCTTTTGCAATCATAGAATTTCATTTATGACTTAGAACTGTTTCATTAACTCTTTGCAACTGTTGAATTAACTATAAGAGACAGTAAACATGTGCTACTGCAAGCATTTATACAATACTGAAAATATACAGTTTCAATGTCATTTTAACCATAACATTGTGATCATGTCTTCGAACTGCTCATTAACATCTTGGTAAAATACTGAACTGGGCTTAGATAATAAATATTTGAAAGCAATTATTTTACTGGGGTAAAATCAATGATATTACAACTTGACAAATTACTTTTGAACTTATTACGATGTATCCTGTACAGCATGTATTTACACAGACTGTTTGCTATTTATGCATTTCAATTTACTAGGTATACTGGACCCACTTTTTTAAAACATGTTTTTTCACACATATTTATTACTAGACATTCATTTAATTTGTACTGAATTCTTCTGCATTTGTACATACAATGACTATAAAGTACATTTAGTCTAATCTTACAAATTTAATAACATTAATATTAAGCAAAATCTTGGAAAATGTTTATGTCTCTTTAGAAATATCTAGTGGAATTGATACCAAATTCATATGTCCTGTTATTTTAAACTACATACTCAACAATTATTAAAAATATTCATGCTTTTTATACCAACATTGTTTTGCCAAAAACATATTAAAAATAGTGACCATTCTTGCTATTAGAAACATTTATGCATTTTGCATATCTTTATTCTCTCTTGTATAGCTTTAATAAAGCAATTTTAAATCATCTCTTGTTTTTTAAACCATTTCTTGTATAGCTTTACAATTTAACAGTTTGTAAATACAATTTAATTCTAAACAATACAATAATAACCATTATGATAGCTATTAACAACTTGTAAAATATCTTACCCTGTCAGGTTTAATCCAGTTTACCAGTATTTCTAATACACTAATACCTGTTTTTCCCCCATAAAAAAGTATTGTCAAGAAGGAATGAGATATTTTTTCCTCTAGCTTTATTTTAGACCCTTGTTGTTTATTTTTTCTGTAGCTTTATTTCAGACCCTTGTTGTTTATTTTTTCTGTAGCTTTATTTCAGACCCTTGTTGTTTATTTTTTCTGTAGCTTTATTTCAGACCCTCATTGTTTATTTTTTCTGTAGCTTTATTTCAGACCCTTGTTGTTTATTTTTTCTGTAGTTTTATTTCAGACCCTTGTTGTTTATTTTTTCTGTAGCTTTATTTCAGACCCTTGTTGTTTATTTTTTCTGTAGCTTTATTTCAGACCCTTGTGCAGTACTGCTTATACAGTCAGTGTAAAACTGAGAAAGTGCCCCTCCCCCTGTAGTACTTCAGCACTGTTTACCTGCCCTATGCTGTGAGAATAGAATGTATGTCAGCCCAACACTTTGGTTATACATTTATTTTATTAGGTTACTAAATAAAGCTTTCACTGTATATTACCTCTAGTAGGTATTTACACCCTCCTGCACAATTGATTTGAACTGTATATATACTATAGCCCATTTGCTGGCTGTACTTGATGCAACTGAGTTTTTTTCTTCTCTTGTAACATTTACTTGCAAACAGATTATCAGTGGCATCTATGCACAATTGTGGCATTTTATTACAATTACCAAATAGTGTTGCCTGTAAACATTTTAACAATTATGTTTTAATAACAATGATGCTTTAGAAAAACTCAAGCTACTTATCTGGCAATCAGTGTTGTTGTTTATCTTATCTTTCCAGCATTTCCTGTAACTATTCATTCAGTCTAGGAAGGTCTGAGCTCACATTTTATACTCTATAAACTATAATTAATTTTTTTGGCATTTTTCCTTTAATGTGATTGTGATTTGCATAACTATGCATTTATATAACATAAATAGACATTATTTTACAATTACCTTACATGGATTTCAGTATTTTTTTTTTATTTAACTATTTAACTGTCCTGCCATTAATTTTACAAAAACTGTTTGAATAATACCATCTGTGATTTTCTTTTTAAAATTCAGAACTTTAACTGTTTGGTGTTACTATATAATTATAAACAAATTGTAAAAAACAAAATAGATATTAGTTTAACCAACACATTTATATTTATATTATTTATATTTGCTGTTGTCTGACTGTTATTCTTGTGTATTGTAACAGATATACTCTAGATGAAAAGAACATACATGGATGTCTGTCTTGTATCTGTATATCTTTATACAAGCATGTCAGTCTTGTGACTTTAAATCTTTATTCTTATTAACTATTTTTATTTAATTTTTATACACTAGAACAGTTTTGTTTACCTTTTGACTATGCTAATGAATGGTATTCATATGCTTTACTTTACTGTAATACTGTTAGATGTCTTGCTTTAACTGAATGAAAGTAAAACATTTAAGAATGATTTGTCCAGACATCAGATCCTACCATCCTACCATGTATGTTTAACCATTTTCAAAACATAAACATATTATAAAATATATTTATTTTGCACAGATTAGCTGTGTATGCAGGAAGTTCCCAGTCTTTGTCTGTTCAGCTAATTTATTTCCTTTATCCTGCAACTTCTGTTGAATTTCCTGTGATGTTGCATGGTCTTTCTGACATTCTTTAGTAAGCTGTTCTGCTGAATTTGAAACTCCTATGCACTTTTGAAAAGATGTGTGTATAACTTGTCTAAGCTTCCTGAACTCATTGTGTCTGTCTTTTAGAAGTTTACTACATTCCTTTGTAACAAAATGTACTAGGGGTTCTATCAGTAACTGATTTGACTCACATGTGGTGACAGGACATAACCGTTCAACATCAGAATGTAATGGAAACACTTTACCCTTAGTTAATTCTTCAGATCTGTTTTTACAGTCTATTTTTTTCGCAATATGATGCAATATTATTTTATGGCATAATACACAAAATGCAGATTTTGTTGAAGCACACACACTAAACATTTGTCATTTTTCACATGGTTTTCTTTGAGATACCAGTCAAATATTGTAATACATTTGCATAATGCCTTACTATCAACCTGCCCTAATAAGGTTTTACATTTACTAATGTGCTGTGTATACCAACATAGCAATTTACTAAAGTTTGGTTTACTCCTGCATGAATTATAAATAATATCCATACTGTCTAATATACAAAACTGTCTATGAATATACAAACTCTGTTTAACATCATCCACACTAAATATGTGACACAGAAAAAAAGTCTTACCAGTTAGCAAGAAAACAGGTGATCAAGCTGTTATTGCAGATGGCTAGAAATTTTTCAGAGTCACTTGAGAAGCTGGTGAAGCACAACAGGCAGCGGACTACTGTGCTAGTGGACATTCACCTTTTCTTAAAGAATTTATGGCACTGCGAATTTCTTGAACTAGTCTCACTCCGGATTGTAGACATCTAAAAAACTTTACTACTGCAAGCTGCATAAACTGGAATACTTCTGTTTAGGATTTACACATACGTACAAATGTTAGTTACTGCAATTTGACTGAAGTGACCCTCTGCAGGGCTTACCATCACTCCTCCTGTGTTTGAATGCAGATTGTAGGTTCAAATGCAGGCTAGCTTGCCATTGAAAAAATTATATGGAGCTAGTCACTCCTGCCTGGCTCGCCATTGAAAAAATTACATTGATCTTATTGCTTGCTTGCCGGAGCTTACTTGCTGTGGGATGGATTTGAGGTGTTCTTAAGACACTCAGTCTTGCTGGCTGGATTCTGCTAAAATTCAAAGTCTGGTTATATTTGCATTCACAGTCTGTTGCATACAGAAACTTGCAGAATATACACTGATGAGAGAATATACTTTGCAGCATCAACTTTAGAGAGCAGTAACAAATAACTTTTTATAATAAACCAAACGGAACCATGTTGCAGCTTAAAAGTACTGTTCCAACTTTACTTCTCATATAGTACAGATGATGTGAGAGATATAACATTTACCTTAGGACTTGTGTCCCTACCATACCTCTAACATAACTGGATTTATACAGCTCTTTATATACAGTTTTAGTCCTGTAGAAACAATACTAAGCTTTCTTGTTTAACAATGTCTTGTAAGAGACCAGCTTTTCTGACAGTGTGAATATCCTGTAACAGTGTCCTGATGTCCATGTAGAAAAACATATTTTTGAGGAAACACATTGTTCTGTATTCTATTTGGATCTGTGTATATGAACATATGTTCTTGTGCCAATGCTGATAAGCATATCCTGTTTTTATGCAGAAAAACATATTTTTGAGAAAACACATTGTCAGAGATCAGCTTTTCTGACAGTGTGAACATCCTGTATTTTATTTGGATCTTTGTATAAAAACATCTGTTCTTGTGCCATATCCTGTTTTTCCATGCAGAAAAACATATTTTTGAGAAAACACATTGTCACAGTGTCATAAACATATCCTGTTGTTTTAGGAAACATATTGTGTCCATCCTGTTATTTTAGGAAACATATTGTGTCCATCTTTTATATATGAGAAAAGCATGTCAGTGTTCTTTAAAAGCAGATTTTGCATTTTTGCTCTTGCATACATCCTGTTTCTGAGTCTGTAAGGGAAAAATGTCCATTCAGCAGATTCCTTTTTCAAGCCATGGTCATTTAGTATGACTGCTGATCACATATTACTAAACTCTGTTTCTGCATTTAAGCAAGCCTTTTCTTTCAGCATATTTACAACATAATTAATTTCAGACTAATATTAATAAAATCTAACACTATAGACCTTTCAGTATGCGTACTACCGCATAAAGATGGATCACCGGTCTCGGAGCCTTTTCCGCTCCCGGCTGGGAGCCAATCACTACCAGTTCAGGGCACTACCATTCGGTCTCGCGACAGCCCCTTGAGTGTTCACCAAATGTATGGCAGTTGTGGTAGCTCATCTCTGACTACAAGGATTTCAGGTGTTTCCCTATCTAGACGATTAGCTCCTTACCGCTTCGACCAGGAATCGTCTTACACTCAAGATCTCACTCTCCGCTTGGGGATTACAATCAACTAGGACAAATCTCAATGTCTTCAATGAAGACACTGGAATTCATTGGAGCGGTCTTTGACACAACATCCTGTCAAGCGTCTCTCCCCCTTCACAGGTTTTTGAACATAACACGTCAAATCCAAGACCTTCTTCTCAGACCTATGTACTAGCACGTCTTATTCTGCAACTCTTAGGCTCCATGGTGGCTGCCATTACGTTGGTACCACTGGCAAGACTGCACATGAGAATCCTACAGTGGTTCCTTTTCGCACAATGTTCATTGCTAATTTACCCACTCGACCACATGTTACATCTTTCAAACCATTGCCAGGAAGAAATTTTATGGTGGATGAACCTACAAATGAATCTTTGATGTCAATCATTCTGCCTTCCCCAGCCCATGGCCACGGTGACCACAGATGCTTCCCTGTTAGGGTGGGGGGGCATTTCCAGGGAAATACTGTCTAAGGCACCTGGTCCCCCATGGAGGCCAATTTGCACATAAATGTCCTGGAACTGAAGGCAGCTCTCCTAGCATTGCAAGTGTTCCATGCATGCCTACCCTCTGGGACCATTGCAATTCAGCCAGGCAACATGTCAGTCGTCTGGTATTTCAACAAGTAAGGTGGAACGAGGTCTTACCCCCTGTGTCGGGAAGTCATAAGGATTTGGCACTGGGTGATAGCTTCCAACCACTTCCTTATAGCAACACACATTTCTGGGAGTTCCAACCTTATTGCAGACAATCTGAGCAGGAACATCCTGATGCCTTATGAGTGGTCCCTCAACCCTGTAACAGCAAATCGGATTTTCCAATGCTGGGGAAAGCCTTGCTTTGACCTGTTTGCTTCCTCCCCTAAGCTACAAATTCAAAAGCTACTTTGCCCTGACCCCCTCTTAGGGGGAATTACCGAGGGACGATCCAACGCATGATTGGCCACTGAGTCTTCCCTATGGCCTCATCTTATTCACAGTCCATGGATCCTGGATCATTTCCAAGACCTGTTATCTCACCCTCAGGGATTGATTCATCCGAACCTGCACAGTCTCAAGCTCACAGTTTGGTTCCTTCACTTCCAGTGATTGCCAGGCTGCCTGACATCCCATCTCCTGTTCATGAAATTCTTCTGGTTTCACAAAAACCTTGCACTAGGAAAGCTTATTCTAGTAAATGTACTATGTTCTCTATTTGGGCCAAAGATCAGAACTTAGACCCTTTCTCTATGCCTATTCAAAAGATCCAACAATACCTGACTACTGTTTTGCATGTAGGAGCCTCAGCTTCAACAATCACTGTACAATTAGCAGCTATCGCCAATTTTCATAATGATCTTGATAATTCTTCAATTATGTCACACCGCCTATGCAAGACCTTTTTGAAATGAGTATTACATGTTAAACCTCCGGTCAAGCCTCCCTTAGAACTCTGGGACTTGACTTTGGTACATCAGTCTCTCACAGGTTCTCCTTTTGAGCCTTTTGATTCATGTGATTTGCAATTTTTGCCATGGAAAACCTTACTTCTAGTAGCACTTACCTCAGCGGGAAGAGTATCTGAGCTGCAGGCTTTGAGTGTCAAGAGTCCTTACTTGATCTTCCACATGGATAGGGTATCCATTCGTACTGACCCTTCTTTCTTGCCCAAGGTCATTTCTGGCTTTTCCATTAACCAATCTATTGACCTGCCAGTTTTCTTCCCTCAGCATTCTAACATAGGGGAGTACCTTTTGCACACCCTTGATGTGCATCATCAGCTTCATTGTTATTTGTGCAGGACTAAATCTTTCAGGAAAACAGATCAATTGTTTGTAGCATTTGCAAGACCCAGATTGTTTAAACCTGTTTCCAAAGTGAATTTATCCTCCTGGCTTAGAAACATCATTACCTTTATCTACCAACAGAATAAGCTATCCTTACCTTCCGGAATAAATGCTCATTCTACCAGATCTATGGCTATTTCTATAGCATTTCATTCCAGACCCTCTATGGACGATATCTGCACAGCAGCCACTTGGGAAAGACCTCATACCTTTATATCTCATTACAAATTGGATTTGGCCTCCAGAGGATGAGCATCTTTTGGTTCTATGGTGCTCAGGAATATCCTTCCTTAGGGCCACCCAGGACTGAAGTAGCTGGGGACTCTGTCCTAATGGTAATGAATAAACAAAGATTTACAACAACAGATAAAGAAGTTATGTCTTATCATAATGTTCCATCTGTGTTGTAGATCTTTGTTCATTCATTACTTCCCTCCCTCTTCCCCTTTCCTGGACTCCTGGTGGACTTTAGGAACTCCTGGTTTGGGTATTTGCTCAGACAGAGCCTCCTACTATTTTTTTCTATTACTACATTTATTATCTAAGGGTGGGCAGACTTGATCTGAAGTAACTAGGAGAGGGGCATTATGGGTAGGTCTTAGCTGAGAGTTTTTAGCTGGCACGAGCTTGAAAACAACCATATCGGTTCCGAGGATGGAACCAAGGTCCTAATGGTACTGAATGAACAAAGATCTACAACACAGATGGAACATTATGGTAAGACATAACTTCTTTTTTTCTGTAAATAACATACATTTATTTTAATGCATCTGTGGCCATGAGAGCTATTGCCAGTTATGCCAGAAAAAGTAGGTCAGTGGATGTGTAACATTTACCAGCAGAGGTAAATGGAGAATTATATGTCATTTTTATATCAAACTGATTTGTACAGGTGGTTGTGTTGAAAATATATTTGTAAAGTTGCTTGAGTTAAAAAAATGTACCAACAGTGGGTCCTGCTTGACAGAAAATGAAATACATCTGTATGTCCAACTGTATTTTAACTGTTGAAATTAATATTGTGACCAATGATACTGGAAGAGAAGAGGTTAATCTCAGTCCAGCTAACTTTTGAAACTTAAATTACCTGGTTTAGGCCATAAAGATTGTATCTTACAGTTCTGATTGCAGCTAGAGACAAAATGTCTGTGACAACGAGGAATATAAATTCTTCTGTATTGCCCTTGACAGTGAACTAATTGCTACTCTGGAAGGGTGGAAGTTTGAAATTGTTTCATATCTTCCAGTAGCTGCAACAGATTTTAGCAAAGCTCTATGTGGGTGTGTATTATTGACACATGTGCTGTAGATTCTGGTTCATTTGCTAGGAAAGGGATTAGTATGGGAACCAGAGTCAGATGACCAGATGTATTTGATGTAATTCTGAACTCCAACACTAAAATGATGCTTTAATACCAGATCAGACAGAAGTTTTAGACCATTTTGTTTTTAGAACCTGAAATAGAAGGATCTCTCACCCACTTCGTTTTGCCTTGCTTTAGTAAGTAACTATGGCATAATAATTCCATCAGTCAGGAAAATATAGTAGGATTAGTCAAGTACTGTTTTTCTGTATTTGTGTGAATCTGTTCATCTATGTTATTTTAATATTTCCTGTGATTGAAACTTTGGTGTTGATTGTAAATAGATATTTAGTATTTTTCAGGTTCTTTTAGTATTTATTATTAAATATATTTAAGCTTTTCATTGTAGCTGGTATTTTAGAGAATATTGTTAAACTTTGAGAGTACTTATATTTATTTGGTGACAATGTGGCCACTCCTGGAAGCCTTACTGCATTGGTCAAACACTACCATTTGTATTAGTATTCATTTTTACTCAGTATAATTGGGTACCATTGTAAGACCCTTAGAGTACCTGGCTTTGAAGTGTCTGGAGGCAGTAACTACCTTATAGTTTAGGCAGGCGGCATAGCTAGTAAATCTGTGCCAGCTTTTCCCAGGTGTGTGTGAGTGTGTGAAAATCCAATTTCAAAGAGTGTGTGTGTTAGCTACTTTGAGCAGCGACACAGAGCACTTGTTTCACAGAGAGGGTGGAGGAGGGCTTGGCTTGGACATTCAGCTGAGGACTAAACTCTACAGCTGTGCCAGTGGGGAGTCTGATTGGGGGGCCCTGGAGAAAGACAGAGAGAGAGAGACAGAGGGAAAACCAGACCCTGGACTGGGTGTGTTCCCTTGTGTGCTCTTAAGGGAAATTGTTTGCATCTGGAAATACCATGCGTATCCATTTTTGTTCCAAGTGAACATTCCTCATCGGTGTCAGTGGTGAGGATTCAGGCTCCTTGATTACTGGCTCAGAGGAGGGACATCACAATATGAAAAGAAATTTTGTAAATATGAGGGAAACATCATTAACTGTGCTCTGCATACCTCCTTTAATATCTCTACCTCCTTATGAGGAGTTTTATTCCTCATGTTGATTCTTAAAAGTTTCATATTCCAGACTATTTCATATGGAAGGTCCTCTTTCACATTCATTATTAAGAAGTTGTAAACAGATATCCATGACAAATAATATTAAAACATATTAGTTCATCCAAATAACTTTTTGCAAGTAGGAAGAAAGTTATCGTGTTGCTGATCTGTTAGTTGAAGTTATCTCATTTTACCCCTTTATTCCACATTGTTGACAGGCCGTGTTCCAAATTTTGGAGCTGGAAGATTGAGGACTATGATGCCTAGTTGCAGGTGTCAGTAAGGCATTTTTTCAATTTTACTTTTTTTTGTTTTACTTTTTTCACATTGTGAGAGGTAATGTTCCATATTTTGGAGACCGAAAGCTGAGAGCTACAAGTTTCTGTTTGTATCTTCGTATTGAAAGTGTATGTTAAATGTAACTGTTACAGCTAAAACAGTACTTATTTGTGTTAAGTATTTGCTTGTGAAACGGATATATGCTCTTAACTACATTAACATCAAACTCTGGATGTATGCTATTTCTGACTCCCAACATCACTATTGACAGAAATGTCTTAAGTCCTCAATGACTAGTGCAGGAACATTTGCATGTAGATTTTAAGCAGCATAATTTCAGTACTGGTATTTGACCCTGAAGTCCGTATTTCTTCCCTTATCTTGTAAATATTTCAGGATTGGAACTGTCTGAAGTACAGTTGCAGATTCTCAATCTTGGCTTGAAAGTCTATCCACAGTGGTTCCACAACAATACAAAAAATATGACTCACTGTTTCAAAGAAAGCCATAAGTTACATCTGGTTATTATTTTGCTGATACTGATAATATGTACTTGCATGGCATGACCAACAATTGTTCAGTGAATACTAGTAAAGATGAACAGATTATTTTTTTTGTTTGTTTTTATTAAGGCAGAGATGATGTGTCTTGTGCAAATGCATATTGTATGTTAGATAACAAATGTAGTACTTTCATCCCTCCACATACAAATGACACAGAGCATTTAGTAACATTTTAAACCATCATATTATGAAATTTTGGAAAGTCAGAGGATGCCTGAGGAGTGGAGAAAAAGTGTTTTGGTACCTATCTTTAAGAATAAGGGTGATGTGCAGAGCTGCATTAACTACAGATGGATAAAATTGATCAGTCACAGCTTGAAGTTATGGGAAAGAGTAGTGGTAGCTAGGTTAAGAAGGGAGGTGATGATTAGTGATCAGCATGTATGTATGATTGTGATCAGTATGGTTTCATGCCAGGAAAGAGTGTTGTTAGAGAAATACAGAGAAGGTCAGAAGGAGTTGCATTGTGTCTTTGTGGACTTAGAGAAAGCATATAAAAGGGTGCCTAGAGAGGAGTTGTGGTATTGTATGAGGAAGTTGGGAGTGGCAGAGAAGTATGTAAGAGTGGTACAGGATATGTACGAGGTTAGTGTGATGTTGGTGAGGACTGCGGTGGGAGTGACAGATATGTTGAAGGTGGAGGTGGGATTACATCAAGGATCAGCTCTGAGCCCTTTCTTATTTGCAGTGGTGATGGACAGGTTGACAGATGAGATCAGACAGGAGGCCCCATGGACTATGATGTTTGCAGATGATATTGTGATATGTAGTGAGAGTAGGGACCAGGTTGAGGAGGCCCTGGAGAGGTGGAGATATACTTTAGAGAGGAGAGGAATGAAGGTCAGCAAGGCTAAAACAGAATATATGTGTGTAAATAAGAGGGAGGGTAGAGGAATGGTGAGGATGCAGGAAGTAGAGTTGGTAAAGGTGGATGAGTTTAAGTACTTGGGATCAATAGTTCAGAGTAATGGTGAATGTGGAAGAGAGGTGAAGAAGAGAGTAAAGGCAGGGTGGAATGGGTGGAGAAGAGTGTCAGGAGTATTTAGACGGGTGTCAGTAAGAGTGAAAGGGAAGGTCTACAAGAGGATAGTGAGATCAGCTATGTTATATGGGTTGGAGACGGTGGCATTGACAAAAAGGCTGGATTGACATCAGAGACGGATGTGGCAGAGTTAAAGATGTTAGGATTTGCACTGGGTGTGACTAGGATGGACAGGATTAGGAATCAGTATATTAGAGTGTCAGCTCAGGTTGGACAGTTTGGAGACAAAGCAAGAGAGGTGAGATTGCATTGGTTTGGACATGTGCTGAGGAGGAATGCCGGGTATATTGGGAAAAGGATGCTAAGGATGGAGCTGCCAGGTAAGAGGAAAAGAGGAAGGCCTAAGATAAGGTTTATGGATGTGGTGAGAGAGGACATGCAGGCAGTTGGTGTGAAAGAGCATGATGTAGAGGACAGGGTCAAATGGAAACAGATGATCCACTGTGGCGACCCCTAACGGGAACAGCCAAATGAAGATGATGATACACAACAGCTTTTTAAAGTAGTTAGAAAAGATGACATTTGTTTTAAATTAGATAAACAACGATGACCTATTTTTGGAATTCAGTAACAATGGCAATCTAGAAATCAAACCACATGGCAAAGGCAGAAGAGTTGTGGTGATGCATTTGAAGCAGTAAACGGTATTTACATAAGTGTTATATACATGTGAATGATATCACCATACAGCTATTTTTTGGGTCTATATCACTTCAGCAAACTGTCACTTCAGCTAACAGCATTTCATCAGAAATGCCATTCATCAAATTCCCCTCAGTCCCCCACACACCCCGCTAATTGGGTCTACTTCTATTCACTGACATCCCATTTCACTGAAACCCATTTCGCTGACAGCCCCATTTCATAGACAAAAGTAATCAGGGCAAAAACCTGGGATTTGCCCCCCTCCCCACTGTTGTGCGACTGTGGAGTTGTAATATATAGTTGGGGGGGTGTGGGGGGCACAGCCCCCACATTGGGGGGGGTGTGGTGGGCGAAGCCCCCCACCTTGAAAGTTTGTCTATGAAATGAGCTGTCAGCGAAATGGGTTTCAGTGAAATGGGATGTCAGCGAATAGAAGTAGACTCCGCTAATTATATATACCTATGCCAAGATTGCACTACAGTGGGGAAAGGACAAATTTCCGAGTCCTCACTGTACCATGATCTCAGTATGAGCAGTTCGATGAACGGCATGTTCAATGTAATTTTATTTATTTATTTACTTGAAATTATTTTTTAGTCTGGCTGAGCAGATGCCCTTTTTCAGCAGAGACCCAAAGGAAAAATTCCAAATAGAAAGTTAGATATAGTAAGTATTAAGCAAATGTATATAAAAGTAGTATAGTTTTCTTATACATAGTCAGAAAAGATTTATACAAACTTTGTAAAGGTACATTTAATTTGAAATATGTCTTTAACAAATTAACATAGAGCGATACAATTTAGTGTTGTACGTAGTTGGAAAGAGAACTATGCAAATCATTGAGGAAAAAATATTAAGCAGAGATATGTCACACATTATCAGATAATACATCGGTGCAATAGAAAGGCAAAAAATAACATAAAAAGAACATGTTCAGCATGGAAGTGGAAGTCAGTAAAAAGATAGTGAAGTGGAATTAAGATAGAAGATGTAAGTAAGGTTGTTTACAGTTACTAGGAGCCCTATTAGTGATATAGAAAGATCTAGAGAAATGGATAGTATAGATAAAGAGGAGTTACAATAATGAGAAAAAGCCTATGAAGGTTCAGTTCTAAAATTAGATGGATTAGTAAATCTTACAGAACCACAGCCTTATGGAGAGTAAAGAGAAATGTCCTGTGAGGGTTCAACACTGAAGTTAGTAAATCTTACAGAGCCACAGACTTATGATGAGTAAGCATTATGAGCAGGGGAGTATGGAGGCATAGGGTCTATGTTATATAGTTGAACTTTCAAAACTTTGAATACCATATGTTTGAAAACATATGGTTGAAATTTGAAAGACCGAAAATATAATAAAAAAAAAGAAAGAAAAACATACCTTAACAGTGTGAGCAGGGTGGCAAGCCCCCCTGCATCCCCCACACCCCCCCTACTTAAGTATACCAACTCCGAGACCACACGTCAGCGCAGAAAAGGGAAATTCTCCAATTTTGCACCATACGGCGCCATTAAAGTCAACCTTCAAACTCTTGAAATGCCGATCATATGGTGTCGACCATATGATGTTCGACATTTCAAGCGTTCGTTGTTCTGACAGGAACTCAAGGCAGAGAGGTACAACAGTTATGTTGGATCTGTACAGGAGCAGCTCCAGGAGTTTAACAGATACTCCTTTAATGCTCGTTTGAAACAGTTTCAGTTATGAAGTAAACAAATTTAGAGAGGAAGTTTGTTCCGAGCAGAGGTGACTGAGTGATTATAAAATAGTTTACCAATGGATTTACTGGGTTTGTGAATTTGAAGGAGATGTTAATCAGAGTTGCATAATTCATGGTTAGGAATATAGGGAGTGATAAGTGTTGGTAGAGTAGGACAGGCTAGGGGATGGTGAAGGATAAAATGAGTCAGGTGTAGCTGAGGCACAAGTAATTGGTGATGAAATTCTAGCCAGTGGAGTTTTTTTAGAGAACGGCAGTAGTGTGAGCAAAATGGGAGATTGCTGGTATATCTAGCTATTTTATTGTAAGTGTGTTCAAGTTTAGAAAAAATTATTCTTTTGGAGGTTTGTTAGAATTGGGGCAGCATATAATAGGGTAGGGAGTAAGTATGCCTGAGCTAGGGACAGTTTAGATTCTTGTGTAAGATTTTTTTTGTTTCTATAAAGAAGTCAGAGCTTTTATTGGGTCTTTTTGATGCAGTTATTGATGTGAATGTCAAATTTCAGTTCATCGTCAATAAAAAACCCCAGTAGTTTAGTGTGGGATTCAACCTTAATTATAGTGTTATTTAGAGAGGAAACTGAGAAGGGGCATTTGTGGTGTTGCAAAGACTTGGGGAGGGAAAGGAGTTTTGTTTTGTTAAGGTTAAGTATAAGTTGGTTGGTTGAGAGCCAGTTTTCAACAGAGTATGCAGATTCTTGGGTGAGGATGTATAGGTGAGGTAGATTGTCAGAAGTAGAAATAATTTTAGAGTCATCAGCATATTGTATTAGTGAGGAGACTGGACACGATTGGTAGAGATTATTGATAAAGATGTTAAATAACAGCGGTCCTAGGATGGAGCTTTTGGGGACCCCAAATTAAATGGAGAATATTGGGAAAGTTGCAAAGAGCCATTTAACAGATTGTAGTCTATTTGATAGGTGACTAGAGAAGGTGACTGGAGAATCAACTGTGAGTATAGGGGGAAAGATTAAGGTCATCAAGTTTAGAGAGAAGAAGGTTGTGGGAGACAGTACTGAAGGCTTTAGAGAGGTCAAGGAACAGGCATGAGACTAATTTGTTATTGTCAAGAGATGTAGAGCTAGAATGGGTAAAATATATTAGTGCTGTGGTTATGTTGTAATGAGGGTGAAAACCGTGTTGTGTAGGGGTGAGAAGATTTTCTTGGATGAGATGAGTAATGAGCTGTTTATGTATACATTTTCAAGAATTTTAGAGAGGGGAGAGAGAATAGCAAAAGGCCTGAAACTAGAGGGGTTAATGGAGTTATCTCCTTTATGTAGGGGAATAACATAGAATTTCTTCCAGATATCAGGGACAGGATTTTCCTGAATTGACCTATTGATAAGTATGGAGATGGGATAGGCAATGGAAGAAGCTGCTAATTTGAGGTAGAGAGGTGGCAAGTTATCAGCAGATGGGGAGCATGATTTAAGTTTACTGAGGAGTGATTTGATATAAGAAGTGGGGATAGTCTTAAGAGAAATGCAAGGTATGTTGGAGAAGGTGTCTGGGTAGGTATTAGTGTCTGTCTTTGTTAATTTCTGTATGGAGTCTATGAAGAAGGTGTTCAGAAGTGTGGCAGTCTTAAGGGGAGGGCTGTTTGGATAGGGATTTGGTGCAGATGGCTTCTATGGGTGTAAGAGCCTATTAACGGTACTCCAAAATTTCTTCTCTATAGAGTTGGAGATTGGAAGGAGTTTTTAGTTTATGCCAGGTTTTCCAAACACTGTCTGTCTTGTGCATGAGGGTAAGAATTTATTTCCTTATCTAGGGTGCAAACTTGGATTTAACTCTAATTTTCCTGATTGGAGACCAAGGAATTGAGAGTGTTAAGAAAGATGCTGTTAAATTTTAGAACAGCTTCTTCAAGGGAGAGGTCAAATAGGAATGGCCAGTTAATGGAGGAGAGTGTATGATTGAATACATCAGAGTTAAAGTTTGATAGGCTGCAACAGTCTCTATATGTGCAATTTGGACAATTGAGGAGAATTCCGCTGGATGGAAGTAGGGAGATGATCACTAAGTGAGTCAGGAAGTGTAGAGGGATTATAATAGTGATCAGGGTGGGAGGTGAGAATACAGTCAAGTGTAGTGCAAGCATTGGATTGTTGAATAATACGAGTAGGTGAGGTGATGAGTTGAGAGAAGCCATATAAGTTAATGCTAGTATTGGGAGAGTTAGAGGACAAAGTATTCTAGTCTATGTTAACATCACTTAATATAATGGTTTCATAAGAGATAGTTTGTGAGATCCTTGCGAGAAAGAGTTCATGGGTAGGAATGTTGTTGCCAGGAAGTATATAAATGTAAGTAATGGCTATTTTGTTTTCAGTTGTTTAAATTACAGTTGACTATGAGGATTTTAGCAGGGTGAAAACATGGTGGAGTATAAGGTAGGGGGATGGAGGGTGAAGCTTTTCTGAGTAAAGTATAGCTACTCCTCCGTCTTTTTTCTTGGATCTGTCCTGTCAGAAGATATTGTAGCCAGGGGTAAGATTTCACCATCAGATATATGGGGTTTTAAGTAAGTTTCAGAGATGAAGAGAATACTGGTGGTGTGAAGAGATATCTAATAGTGTAGTTCCATTACTTCGTTTAGAGTACTGCTGATATTGAGAGCTATGATTTTGAGGTTCCTGGTGGTTGTGGTGGTCTGAGTTGGAGGGCTGAGCTGTGGTGAGGAGGGACAAATGGAGTTTCTGGGAAGAGTGGAGTAAGAGGAAGGGCCTGGATTGGGGTGAATGTCTTCAGAGAGAAGCAAGTTAAGTATTAAGAGTTTTGGACTAAAGAGGGGAAAGTAAAGGTAAAAAGATTTGGCTTTAAATTTGGGTGGCAGAGTGTGCTGTGGGGATAGTTTAAGTTTGTGGAGATAGATAATATTATGAGAAAAAAGAGTGGGTGTAAAAGAGAAAGAGTAGGATGTTGAGGAATAACAATGTGAGTATGAAAGGTTAGGGCCCTGGTAGATATAGGTTAGAAAATGATGGTTGGATGTGGAGACTGAGAGAAGAGTAAGAAGTGTAGCAAACAGTAGTAGATGTAGCATAGTGCTAGGAAAGATGTAATGGATGTGATATATTTAGATGGAGTGAAGTATAGTAAGGAGAGGTTATGTGAAGTGTATAGGTTAATCAGAGTAGTAAGAGTTAAGGAAAGAGGTAAGAAGTAGTGCAGTTAGATTGGGGGAGGGATATGAGAGACAATGAGAGGTTAATGGCGATACAATGATTTTGCAGAAAGAGGGGGAGGAGAAAGGGGAGAGGCTTTACTAGATAGAGTATAAATGTAAGGAAAGAGGGGCTGGGTGGGAATGGGGTAGGGTAAGGTCGGGGAGCAGCAAGCATAGCAAGGGTGAATGAAGAGGGCTGAGAGAAGTCTATGGAGAGTAATGGCAACATAATATCAATCAACCTGCCTTGGTAGAGGTAGGAAAAGTTAGTTAGCAGGACACAACTGCAGTTTTTTGTGTACTTTTCTTTTTATTGCATAATCTTCAAAGAAAGCAGGAGAGAATAAAACTTAGTAAGATCCCTGAATATGATGGAAATAAAGTATATGTGAATGCATGAACAAGCCAATACAGTGAGATACATAGGATTTTAGGAAGCTATTAGACTATGATAAAGGGCAGTGGGCTTAATTTGAGGACTTTAAGTTTTCAAGGGATAATATGGCAAAAGAGATTATGTCAATGTATGGGTTTTACAGTGTTCTGTTTCACTAGAATAATGGAAGTGACAAATAGGGGTGAAGGGAAATGGGTGGGTGAAGAGTTAATTTGGTGGGAAATGGGTCCCTAGGAAGCAAGGGGTAGAGGGTTAATCTTTTAGAGAGATGTCTCTGATGGCATGCTCTTAAGTTAGTTTAACAATCATCAATTGAATAAAAACAGACCAAGAGGCTGGTAACCTAAATTGGCTTGAATAGCTTTGCAAGGGATGTAGCACTTTTGTAGTTCAGTTAATGAAAGAGGGTCCTGTATGAAATGAACCCAATAGGCGAGTGCTCTGGGAGTTCCTTAGGGGTTTACCCTTTAAGCTTAAGCTGAAAAGACATAATATAACTAAAAAAGGGAGGATTAGATTTTGGAAAAGGGGGTAAAATAAATAGAAGGTAGGATAAGACAAGTGATATAGAAATTGCATTGAAAATGCTATTCGATGACCTGATTTATCACTGAACTGATAGGAACCCATGACCCATTTATTTATTTTCTTATTTTGCTAACTGGAATAGTCTGATTAGGCCACGCAAGACCCTTTTAGCAGAGACTTGAAGAGAAAAGCTTCAGACAGTAAACAATAATCAATCATTGTGAGGTGTAAAGGTTCAGAGGGAAAAGCTCAGGTAATTAAGATATAATCAATTATAGTGCATAATTTAATAACACATATAATATGTGAGATGCGGAGGTAGAAAAATACTGTAAAAAGCAGTAACATATTCTATTTGAGAAACACGTTTTTGTTCATTTATGTGAAAGATTTGTTATTTTGATCAGTGTCTCATTGACAAAGTAACACCAGATAAAGCTAAAAAGCTATGTATGTGTACTCTAACTAATGTCACAGGGAAGATGATTAAAAAGAAGGAAAGAAATAAAGTTTGTTTCTAAAAGGTTAATGTAAACTTGTCATACTATTTCCTGCTGATTGGCTGTATGAGGAAGTATTATTTTTGCTATTAGTTATTGTTTGAATATAAGGAGGCTTTGTCGATTTAGTAGGACTTGTGGACACACCTTATGGGTTCTTTTAGTTTTGCTGGTAAACTATTTCATAATGCTTGTTATTCCAGTTGAGCATATTTTTAATATTATTTTTCTATAAGCTATCATATTGTTGTCAAGCAAGTTGTATTGTTTATTAAACAATTTCTTTGAAAAAAAATATATGTGTGTGTGTCTTCTTTTTTTTTTTTCTAGGGGGTAGACAGCGGAACTCCGGGTCCGCTAATAGAGTTGATGTAAGTTTACATGCTTGGCTTGCGGCCCTAACGCACAACTAAGGAACGCTTCATTCGAAGGACATTCCGCAGCACAGCCACACAGTTTTAACTGAGAACTGAGAAGCTGTGTCTAACTGTGTGGGCGATGTCTAACCGCAGCTACCACCATATATATGTAATTCAAATAATTTAACATATCTGGCTTTCTGGCATAGCATTTGAATTTCTATGCCAGAAAGGTGAATATAATGCTTAAAGATAAGCACATTTATGATATTGAGAAATTAAACAGGAATAATGCTTTAGTAAAACATGTACTAGATGATGGTGAGAAGCATGTTTTGTTTCTTAGTTTTATAACTTTTAAATATACAGCAAAGCAGTGGTAACATTATTAATAAAATAGAGGAGCTTGAATATTAATGGATCACCAAGTTAAATGCTAGAGAGAATATGGATTTGAAGGACTGTTATCCTTTAAATCCTTTATTGAAGAAATGGGCATTATGATACTTGGGTCATCTTTATAGTAGGGTATATGCATCATGTAATTTTAGTATATAAATAACAATATTTCACTATAAGGATTTAAACTTGAAAAAAGCACCTTGAGTGTGAAAGTACTAGTTTTATGGTCTGCATTTGGATATATTAGCAAATTGCTGTCTGTTGATGGCCTTTAGTGCACTGTTTCTTTCTCATTTGGCTTTTTGTTTTTGCCCTGATTTTATTCCTAGGCGAATAAATTTTGATGATATGCCCAAACTCATCTCCCTTCTCAGGGGCAGTCTTGTGAGCTCCACTATAGCTGTCATTGGGAGGTGCACATATACTTCATTGTATGCCAACCTCTTGACCAAGTGGCACACAATTTGCAGTGCAAAACTCCTATGCTGTGTTTGCAATGAGTCAGGTTATCTGCCTCTCTCCACAATCTGGTATGAGGAGTGAGCCACTCACCCCCATCCTTCCTTCTCTGCTCCCTCCAGTGCTCATGCTGCCAGTTACATAAGTGTTGTCTGGATCACAGCCACGGCTTTATACCTGTGCATCACTTGGCCAGGTTGCAACCTACTCATTAACTTGACTTCTCACTGTCCTCCTCATTATTTGCATTAAATGCATTTTAAGTAAACAAAACATATTTCCTTACCTTGTTAGAAACTTCCTTTTTTCTGTGACTACCTGCTGCAAATAAGAAAGACTAAAATATGCTATTCATACTCCATGGCAGTTGACTTATTAAAAGCAGATAGGGGAGAGAAAGGGTTTTATTTCTGTCAGCCAGTTTCATATTACATTTATTCTAAATTTTAGATGACATACAATCAATCCAATTTTTATTAACATATTTTACAATGCTTTTAAAAAAGCACTTTTAAAAAATAATGAAAACAAGCTGAGAACCATTTCTGAGAACTCATCCCCCTACATTTGTGGATGCATTATTTAAAATTACTGCTAGGAGTACCCGTTTCCAACATATTTCCTTTAATATATGAAGCTGAACTCAAGACTCTTATTCTAAATTCACGATTCAAGTATTTTCTGATAATGAGATCATGACATGACTGAATAGTCTAAATCAAGTAGCATGACAGACACTGCCTACAAGAAATGGTAAATCAAGTTAAAATGCAAGCTAAACTTCAAGATATCTTGTGTCATTGTTTCAAAAATAAGTTGAATCGAGCTGAACTAAAATGAGCTGAGATAGTGTCACAGAGATTCTGTGACAAATGTTTGTGATAGATAAGTTGCACAAAAAATTACATTTATTGACCTTTTTATCTAGTTTTAATAATTAGGCTGTCACTGCTAGTTTTGAATGTTTTTTTTTCTGGCATAATTGCATACTATTCATATCTTGTATCAAACAGAAAATGTGGAAAGACATTTGAGTCTGAAGGAAATCCATTAGAGAGCAACATTTTTTCGGTTTTAGCTTTTTTGTGTGTTGACAGAATTAAGGATAGCTTATTTTACAAACATTTATCAAATACATTATATGACACTATCTCAATTAATCCTATATTTTTAATGCTTTTTACAAAGCACTTTCTAGAAATAATGAAAACAAGGTAACAGGTAAACAACCTTAGCAAACTCCTTCAGGTGTATTTCTACCTAGCTATTTTAAAATACTTGCAGGAGTTCTTTACATCTGTGTATAGGCTTTTTATTTATGGAGTTAACTCTGTATGCAAATACCTCTGGATTATAAGTTCACGAGACAGCTAATTAGTCTGGAATTAGTTTTATTTCAAGAAATTAAGAGCATATGAGAACCTGACATATCAAATTGAACTACATTGCAAACTTTACTAGAATATTTTTTGTCATGCTCTAGTAAAATGCATCAAACAGCACAAATAAATCACATCAATTTTTTAACACTTTTATTGATTTATCACTTGTGATATAGGTACATTTACATTTATACAAAAGTAATCACAAATTAACATTAACAAACATTATACTTCGCATATATTGCTATATATCATGTAACTAAGCAATATTACATAAATTATTCAATTCATTCCCCCTTTTTAAATTAAGGGACATCTTTATTAAACCAACACTTACAATATAAGCAATCATACATTTATATAAATGAAAACAATCCACACTGACACAATATTAGTTGCAAGCATTTTACATTGCAAACCATACTGACACACTCCCGGCTGCAAATATTATACAGCACTTATAATCTACCCACTCATTTCTCAACCAAACATTAGATAGCTCATTTAAGCCCTGCCTTCTTTTAAACCTCATTTCTCCCCTGTATGTATTGTTCCCATAATTCCTATTTTTCCTATGCAGTTTGCTCCTAACCCTTTTCTAAAGATCTCAGTTCCAGTTGTTTATCTTTTGCTATATTCACTACTTCTAATATAGTTGGCTTAGAGTTTGATTTCCATTTTCTAGTAATTGCTTTTTTGTCAGCCAACATATTGAGACACAGCAAGGGCTTACCATGTCTAGGTAGCTGTGATTCTGCATCATAGTCAGTGGTGGCTGGTGACTTTAAATCAAAGGGGGGGCTGCAGGAGACAGCTGAATGGGTGGGGCCAATGTGAACGGGTGTGGCCATCTAGAAAGGGATGGATCTATGGTACAGTAGGATCAATGCTGGCCATGCTTACGAATTTACATGAAATAAATGCTCAGTCACTATGGCACATGTTGAATACTCTACAAAGTACTTTGTTACATGTATATACAGGTCGGTTTGAAGACTTACCTCCAGAATCACTACATGGGGGAGTGGGGTACAACAAGTATGTCACAATTTGAAATGTCTCTGGATGACGGTGATGGCCCTGACACATTTGTCATACACTCAACCTCAGAGCAAGAAATCTGGACAAAGCCATAAATCAAAGTGGGACAAAGGCCCAAGAATAAGGACAATTTTTAAATATTGCTCTTACAAACTTAGAAAGTTAATAAAATAGTAGGTATTGCATTAGTATGACTTTTCTGAAGGGTATGAAATCTGAAACTCAAATGCCTGTCATTATTTTCTAACTTCAGTCTTTAATGATTTGCCATTAATTTGCCAGAAAACCACAGTTTTATGAAAAATGACCAAAAATGTGATGCAGAAAATCTGTATACACACACACACACACACACACACACACACACACACACACACACACACACACACACACGCACACATTTTATCGGAGCTTTTCTGCCTTTGCTTCACTGAAAATGGGTTATGCTTCATCAGACTATCCTAGTTAACAAATGGAAATAAGGAAACATAACAGGACTGAGAATGGCATCTAAGGGAGAGGGGACTCTGTCCAGAACCTGTTTGGGTATGCAGTCAACAAACAGCTACCATCATGTATAGCAGAGGTGGCAACTACCACTTGTGCTTTCCCAGTTATACCTTGATTACCAACAACTAGTATTCTGCTTTAAGTCTTAGGATGCTCTTTGGTTAGAAAATTAATATTTAATTGTAAACATGTACCTCTAATGAATGGCATCTGCCGTTCACCTTTAAGCTACATCTTTTTATCCACCAGTATATTAATAAGCTTTGTCATCAGAAAGAATTATGTTTTATATATCTACCGAGAACACTTGTTAAAGAAACATTCACAATATAAAGGAATAGAGTGAGTAAACTGCTTCTTTATGTATGAATTAATGTTTGCAATATGCATCAAAAACCTATAAAATGCATGTGGTAAAAAACAGTATGGCTGTGATATGATTGGATAAATACATTCTTAAGTCAAGTAAACTTTCTGTAATCAACTGCATATAATGAAATAAACAAGCCCTCTGGTTTAAATCTAAGCAAAGGAGAAACCCAATGCTAACTATTAGAGCACATTTTACTCTACGACTATTATAAGAGTATGTCATAATACCTTTCCCTGGCTCTCATAAGATATTATCTCTGCTTTACTTTAGAGGCAACTCTCAGCATCTGTAGAAAGTTTTTGGCTCATTAACCCAGTACTGAGTATACCTTATTCTTAGGACATGAGCAAGAACTGCATTCTAAATTGCAACATTCACTTTCTTCAGAAGATGGCACAATTTTATTTTTCTGTAACATTAAAGCACATGCATCTGAATTCAAACAGCAAAACCAAACAAATAAACATAAAACACTTTCTCAATATAAGCTTGTGGATTCTCAACACCACTTTTGCATCCACATTTCTACAACCCTCTTCTCCCATCCATTACAGCTCCTTATTCTATAAACAAGCTTCCTTTATCTATTTTTACTCTCTCTTAATCCTGATTTAAATACAGTTTCATTTTCTCAGTTTACTCCCTTCTCATATACTGATAACAAAGCACCAATGTACATAGTCTACTACTAAAAAAAATGAAAGAACCACTTGTTATAGCGTAATTCCTTCATAATGAATTATATTTCTTGCTACATCCTGTTAAATCTGTTTATATCTCATTACTTTTTACATTCCAGAAATATTTCAGACTACATAAACTCCATAAAGGTTATCAGATCATGCAACCACAATAATTTCTGACTGTGATGCTCAAATGTATACATTCTACAATTCTCAGACTTTTTTTAGTGGCTTTATGTGCTGACTGAAAAATATTAGATCAAGAAACATAACAAATGCAGCTAGTCGATATATATTGTTGTTCTTACTAGGTTATCCCAGAATACCATCTCACTTTAGGGTTGTGAGATACAGGCACATTATCTTACATTTCTTTGTATGGAGACTATGAGCAGGTACTTAAACATTCTTCTAAATGATCAAGTGTCTTGACATCTCTTACATTGCATCTTTCATATCAACCACCTCCATCCTGCAATTTAAGCAGCTGCTTTAATTTATAATACCACCTTGGGATCAAGTTCCAACTTGTCTAATTTATTAGCATATTGACTTAATTATTTTTCCATTCACTTGACACTCACTTATTTAAATTTGGTAATCAGGACAGGACCTCATGGCCCCTTTTGGTCATGCCAGCATTAAAAAAAAAAACAAAGAATTAACATTAATACTTTATAAGCTACAAAACAAAGAATAACAATTATAGAGAGTTTCGCAGTATGGTAGGGCCTCCTGTTTGTACAGAAAAATTGCATTATGACTCCCTTCTTGATCATGCAGATGTGAGACTTTGTCAGAAACTATTGTTAAAAACTAGGTAGCAGTACACATACTCAGATCCTCCTATGTCCTGTGTCCACTACTTTGGTAACTCAAACAAAGATAACCATTAATCTGTTTGACATTTCCATTTCTAACCCATTTAAGCAGTGGTAAGTATATACTGATTTTAGGTATCTTTCTTCAGATGATGTTAGACAGCTTTTCATATTATTTCCTTTAAACGTATCATATATGTCTGGAAGGATTTGTGCCATAAAACAGTATTTCAAAATTTCAAATCTGTTGTTAACTCAATAATGCTTGTCAATAGAAAAAAAAGCTTGCTCACAACTCTTTCAAACTCACTTCTCCTCTTCACTCATTCACTCACTCACTTGCTCCCTCCCTCACTTCTTTTACTCACTGATTCCCCCACTGGCTACCTAAATCACTTTGCAAACTCACACGCTCATCCATTCAGTTCTCAAATTCCCATCATGCACTCACATAATCACTTATTGTGCAGTTTACATATACTTCTGGATGCTTAATCTGAACTATGAATTATAAGCTTCACCTAAAAATCATTGCGTTACAGCTTAACAAAGAACCCACTTACCATATTCAACTCATTAAAAAAAAAATCAACCCTATAAAAAATTAAAAGTAAGTGTTTTTGTGAGGGACAACCTTACATATACCACAAACGTATCCATAGTCACATAAAACAAACATGAAAAAGGAGAAATTCTCACAAAACAAGGAAAATAACTAACAAATCACACATAAGAACTACAGCAGCAGTAATTTCATTTGAAAAATAATGACTGGCAAGTTCAGTATTGGGGAATTAAGCTTGGCAACATGATTTTTCTCGTACTTGCAATTTCAGGGATAGAGAGGCTTATTTTTAATTGTATGTATTTACATCTGCCTAAAAATATGCATCTGTCACGTTCTTCTACTTCGCGAACTTTTCTCTGGAAGTTGCCTGAATAATAACCATTGCACCACAGCTGATGTTATTTAATCCTTTTGGAACAGCCAGATCATTATTGAAAAGGATTGGAAAACCTGCCCACTTACATGGTAAACAAACAAAGATAAAATAATGTAAATGATAACTTGCAAGACAAGGAAAACCTATATATCACATTCTGTGTTTCCCTTTCTTAAACAACCATAAGAAGAAGGGTCTATATTAAATTCTTGAAAGCCGAAAATGTTGAATCTGACATTGTCGGCACGAGAATAGTGAAACTGTAAAACATCAAACAAGTAAACGGAAATCTCCGTAAGGGGAGATGCCCATTTACTTCAATGTAGTGCGGTCTCAGAGTTGGTATATCTAAGTAGTGGGGGTTGTGGGGGTGCAGGGGGGCTTGCCCCCCTGACTACACCATTTTTTTTGTTGTTTTTATTTTTTTCTGAACATTCGATGTTTTAACAGTTCGATCACTAAAGGTCGACCTTTAGTGTTTCGAACTGTTAAATAGTCGATGTTCTAATATAGACCCTAAGAAGAATATAATTTGTCAACCAGGACAATCCACTGATCCATCTGGACCATTTTCAGGCTCTGCATGGGATTTACAACCAAGAAACAAGCAAAATAACAAAGTTATATAATCACATAACTAATATTTGAGTAAAGAAACTTTGCTTTAGCATGCAGATGCAATTATATTGAAGCATATGCTTTTAAAATATGCATTGGCAACTTTCTCATCCAAAACTAACAGTATTCAGCATATAGTATAAAACAAAGGTATGCCACACTGAAAATTTTACTTAGAGTTCTTCAAAATCAAAATGACCGAATGAAAAAAATCTGATGGCATAACTGTACCTGAAAGAAGCAATGAGGGCAGAGTAATGTTGTCTTTATGAATTTTTCTAACTTCAGTACAACAAAAGAGTTTTATCACAAAGAATGAACTTGGATATCTAAAAAGCCTTGTGCCGCAAACAATAGATAGAAGCATAATTATTATAAATGCATACATACCAAGAGAGTAAAAAACTAATATGTCAGTCTGTTTCAACCTCTGTAATGTAAACCAAAGTACTGCTACTAACAGTTTCTCGCTCTCTCTTTCCCAGCATGCAAACCACTGGAAGAGAGCGAGAACCAATGAGCAGTCATCCAGCCATCCACATCATGTACGTGACTGCAGATGTGGCAGCCCGATCCTCTTCCACAAAACTGCGGTTACAAACCGCACAGACTTCTGGGCATTACACTGATGCCTTCTCTCCTTAATCTGGACAGCTCTTACAGCAGTTCGGATTTACAGAATCTACTTTTTGTTAAACCCAGAACTCGCAGAGCATGTGCAGTTTGAGTTCCAGGACTCCAGCGAGTCAGTGAGACTCGCAGCTAAGCAGCCAGCCAGCAGTATACTGTAGTATATAAATAAATATTTTATTCTTTAAAAATGTTCTTTCTTTTATCTTTCTTTTCACAGCTGGGGGGCTGCAGTCCTGCAGTCCAATGGCATGAGCCACCACTGATCATAGCTCAGAAAAATCATCTCCCTCATCACACCAATCTGCCCACCCAGCATCTCCGACAGTGCATCCCACAGTGAATCCTTAAAGTCCACCAACCCACTGCACTCCCAGAAAATATGTTCCTAAATACCTCTTTCTTCTCTATCACACCTCCTACATTTGCTGTCTACCTGAAGAAAAATTCTCTGGAGTCTACTATCCTGCCTAAAATTTCCATTTTCCAATCTGATTAGTCATAATCTCAGGTAGACAGATGCAAGTCAGTTATAAGAGTGCCATACTCAATGTAGAAAATCTCAAAAAGTCTTGGGAGTGGTTCTCCAGCAACCATATTTGCATGATATGCAAAGCATGCCTATAAGAAACATTGGGATTAGGAAGTCTGAGACATATACCTAATGGCATTCCAAACTGGACTTGCTTGATGAAAAGAAAAAAGTGGAAGGATAAATATGGATGTAGTTGGGTAGTATTTCATTTTAATTTGTGGATAAGAGACAGTGTCCAATACCCAGTTGAAAGTTTAAGGAATAGCTGATTTGTTCCACCTCTTGAAATCTGAGCAGTTCCAGAAGATAGTGTCCTTCTTATTTCTGGTTGCTTCTAAACTTGTTGCAGGTTAAAAGTGATAATAAGTACTATTTTCTGTAGGTCTTATTGATGTTAAGATCTGGCAACCCTTGTGCTTTGGGGTTTGTATTTTCTATATAGTTTACTATTGCAATCTCAAAAACAATTACCGTATGAAAATACAAAATGAACACTTGTGAATTATCTGGTTAATATTGTAGTTAACTTAACATGTAAGTTAATTTAGGGAAAATGTCTAAAATTCACAGATACTGAATTCATGCTGGCATGAGATAAATATTTTCCAAAAAGGCTGGGTTGTAAATAATAGAATTGAGAAGAAATAAATCTAAGAAATGCTGCCATTTCTTATCACTGTTGCATTCATGAATATAATTTACTAAACTTTTTCTGGGGAACATGCTATCTTGTCGAAGGTAGTTTCAGCCAAAGTAAATAAATCTGAGTCAGTTCACCAAAACCACATTTATTGACATTGAAGATAGCTTTTTTCTTCATCGTTGTTCGATCTCTGAATTAGTATATATAATTCTGGGGGTGTAGGATGTGTACCTCACATAAGGAAGGGGCTTGCCTCCCTCAAAAAGCAGTTCTTTAAATGTTCACTGAAGGTGGTTTTGGAGAGCTGCCTTCCTTTTTTTGTTTGTTTGCATTCACTGAAACTACTTTCAACCAATCAACATGAATCCACTTTTTTGTGATGGAAGAGGGTGTGTGCATCAAAATATTTTGTTGCTAGGACACGAATAACATTTTAGTTCAAGAAATCTACTTATTACTGCTGTGTTAAAAATTGTATGCAACAAATATTTCAAACTTATGGTACTACACTACGTCTGAACCACTTAAGTATTTACCTCAACAAAAAAAGTAAAGTCTAATGAACTAATTCACCTTGATATCTCCTCTGTCAAGGAAATAAAAATAAATATTTAATGTCATATAAAATGGTATTTGAGTTGAATGAAATGAAAGAAGGATCCTCAACATGTGAGATTGTTTCAAAATCAGTAGTATAGAATGTTTAAAATTCAGAGGCTTGATTTAGACTCTGCTCAAGCTACCAATGTTCATAGGTTCATAGGTAGGTACTAGGCTATTGGCCCTATGGCCTATATAAGCCTAGCCAAAAAATGTACCCTGGCTTTCGCCACCCAAGAAAATTATTTTCCTGTGCCCCTGTCGAGCAGAGCCACAGAAGTGATCCCTGGGGTGAATTTCCCATTTCCCATCCAATCATCAAGATTTTTCTTGAAGAGTGCTAATGAGGAGCTCTGTTTGACATGGATAGGTAGTCTGTTCCAGAGTATGGGAAGTCTCTGGGACAGGAATCTATCCCTCCAGCATGTTCTGTTTATTGTGGTGACAAGGTTTAGGTCCCTAGAGCATGTAGCTCAGAGGGATTGGTATTTCTTTAAGTGGAGCATGTCCAACAGCTCTGGGTTTGACATAGCTTTGTATGTTAGGCAGAGATCACCCCTGAGTAGGTGATATGTGATGGAGTAAAGCTGTAGTTTTTTGAGACGGTCTGCATAGGGCATCTGTCTGAGGCCAGTAATCCTCTTTGTGAGGTATTTCTGTGGTCTTTCCAGTTGTTGTAGATGTCTTGTGAGGTACATACCAAAAGGGGCATTGTACTCTATAATGGGTCTAATGAGTGATGAGTAGAGGGAACAATGACCTCTTTTTTTCTGGATGAGAATCCTTTTGTGATGAGATGAGCCACGTAGAAGGATTTCCTGATGACTGTGGCGATATGATTATCAAAGGAGAGACTACTGTCCACCTGTGTCCCAAGGTCTCATCACATTTTTGGTATTAAGTAGACTGCCAGCTATGTGGTAGTTCATGGGTACAGAGTTTTTACCAAAGGGGATGACAATACACTTTTTGGCATTGAGCTTCAGGCCATGGCTTTGACACCAGGTATCTGTCTCAGTGAGGCCCTTTTGTAGTTTGTCCACATCGTTAGGAGTTTTGATTATGGCTCCTAGTTTGCAGTCATCTGCAAACTTTGTTAGCCAAAGACCTTCTGTGTTAGCCTGCACTTCAGAGAAGTAGATACCAAACAGGAGAGGACCCAGGACTGAACCCTGTGGTACTCCACTTGTCACTGGTCTGAAGTCAGATTTGGAATCCGCTACTTTCACAGTGTGGGTTCTGTCCATGAGCCAGTTGGCAACCCATCTTGTGACATAGGAATTTATACCTAGTTTAGTGAGCTTATCTATAATTCCAGAGTGGGGGATGGTGTCAAAAGCCTTGGCAAGATCTAGATAAGCTGGTGACTGCTTCAAAGAAGTCAATCAGGTTTAGGAGACATGATCTGCCTTTTAGAAATCCAAACTGGGTAGGGTCCAGAGTTTGGAGATTACCAATGTCTTTGTTTATGAGTTCCATGATGATATGTTCCATGGCCTTGCAGACCAGGCTCATCAGGCTAATGGGGTGGTAGTTCATGGGGTCCGTCGTGGCTCCCATTTTGTGGAGTGGGATAACCATTGCAGTGCACCATTCAGTGGGTACAAAGCCTGATGTGAGGCTATGATTGAACATGGCACTTAGGTAGGGTGCTAGTTCATTCTGTAGTTCATGTAGAACGCAGGCTGGGATATTGTCAGGTCCCATGGATGCTGTTTTCTTGGCTTTGGAGAGTGGGTTTTTTTACCTGTGCAGCCATGATTATAGGAACTTTTCATTCTTCCGGTATGGAGATGGGCCCTCTAGGGGGTGAGAGGGGAGTAAAGTTAGCACTGAACCTATCTGCTAGGATGTTGGCAATATCAGTTGGTTCTGTATATTTAGTGCCATTGTGGTGTAACTCAGAGCAGATCTGAGTATTCCCATTGAGATTCTTGGCATAGCTATAGAATGCTTTGTGGTTGTCTTTAGAGTCAGTGGCTATTTTGTTTTCATAACTAGCTTTGGAGGATTTTATGTGGGATCTCAACTTCTTACTGAGGTTGATCAGGGAGTTCCTCCAGTCATGGGATTTTACTCTTTTTTGCAACAGTTTCTTTCTTCTGATGTAGAGTTTGTTTATGGCAGAGGACCACCAGATTGGCTTCCTTTTTTTGGAAGATAACATTTTGGTTCTATTAGGGATAGCATGATCCATGCACTCGTGTAAGTGCTTATAAAGTGCATTTGTGTAGTATTCAGCAGTCATACCTCTATTGTCCACCTGCATGGGTGTCATGAAGTTTTCCACATAGCTGTCTTAAGAAGTGTGAAGTTGGCTTTGGAGAAGTTTTCAATATAAACAGCCTTTGCAAGCCTTGAACCCAGGACCCTGCACACCATAGCCAAAGTGATTTACCACTAGGGATTTTATACAGTAATGCTTGACATTTCATATTGCCCATGTGTTTAAGGCAAACAAGACTTATCAACATACAAATATTAATAAGAATTCCAGATAAGTTGCAGTGTTAGTACCAGTCACTACAATTGTTCAGGAGTTGGAGAACCAGTTGCATATACTATCCTGAGTCAAGGTGGTTCTGGACTGCAGTTTAAATTAGGTACAAAAGCTATTTTAATTCTTTATAAAAATGATACATGTTATACTGAATGCCAAAAAAGACTCAAACCAAATAACTGAATAGAGTTCACCACTGCCAACGAAAAACCAGACTGCAAACCTGCTACTTTTAACGTTTTCGTTCTTTAATCACAAGAACTTCATCAGAAATACACCCACACCAAAGACCATGTTTTTTATATATATCATAAAAAAGATCACATGTCATGATTAACCAATAAATTTTCGTCATTTTTTAAAAGACTTTTTTTATATATATTTATAAATGTATGTATATGTAAAAAGAACCTTATTATATATTTTTCTATCTGAAAAACAAAAAAAACACATTTTGACTATACAAAAATATTTTATAATGTAAAACAAAAATTAAAAAGTGTTTAACCATAAGTAAAGTTAAATACTACTTTAAAATCTTTATAAGGCTAAGAAACACTTGATGTTTATGACATCATTCAAGCCAGGTGGCTCATCTGCCTTTAGCCTGATTTGCCAAATAGATTCCTTACATTCTAATAATATTTTGAAATTACCACTAAACAAACTGTCGTCAACCTTCTCTAACACTGAAAACATAAACTTTTTAAATGAAACACAATTTAATGAATGTTTAGCCAAAGCATTTGTTAGATCTTTTTTCTGTATGGCTAAATTGTGTTCATAAATACGTTTATTTAAATTTCTGATAGTTTTACCTATATAGAAATGATCACATGAAGCACACTGTGCTACATAAACTATGTTGTTGGTTTTACAAGTGAAATGTCCCTTAATCTTGAAGTCCTTTTTCAAGTGTTTTAAAAAAAACACTAGAGGTGCCACTAACAAACCTGCATTGCTTGCAGTCTTTGCAGGGATATGTACTTACCCTACTTGTGATGTGTGTTTTTGAATTTTCTCCCCTTTCTAAAATCATCTTAATGTTAGTCACTTTTTTGTAAGTGAAAACTGGACGTATGCCTATAATTTTAGCTAGCTCATGATTACCTAGCACAATTTTCCAATTGTTGGTCACTATCCCTTTAATGATGTCCATCTCATTACTAATACTTCCCTTACCTATTGTTAGTGGCACCTCTAGTGTTTTTTTTAAACACTTGAAAAAGGACTTCAAGATTAAGGGACATTTCACTTGTAAAACCAACAACATAGTTTATGTAGCACAGTGTGCTTAATGTGATCATTTCTATATAGGTAAAACTATTAGAAATTTAAATAAACGTATTTATGAACACAATTTAGCCATAAAGAAAAAAGATCTAACAAATGCTTTGGCTAAACATTCATTAAATTGTGTTTCATTTAAAAAGTTTATGTTTTCAGTGTTAGAGAAGGTTGATGACGGTTTGTTTAGTGGTAATTTCAAAATATTATTAGAATGTAAGGAATCTATTTGGCAAATCAGGCTAAAGGCAGATGAGCCACCTGGCTTGAATGATGTCATAAACATCAAGTGTTTCTTAGCCTTATAAAGATTTTAAAGTAGTATTTAACTTTACTTATGGTTAAACACTTTTTAATTTTTGTTTTACATTATAAAATATTTTTGTATAGTCAAAATGTGTTTTTTTTTGTTTTTCAGATAGAAAAATATATAATAAGGTTCTTTTTACATATACATACATTTATAAATATATATAAAAAAAGTCTTTTAAAAAATGACGAAAATTTATTGGTTAATCATGACATGTGATCTTTTTTATGATATATATAAAAAACATGGTCTTTGGTGTGGGTGTATTTCTGATGAAGTTCTTGTGATTAAAGAACAAAAACGTTAAAAGTAGCAGGTTTGCAGTCTGGTTTTTCGTTGGCAGTGGTGAACTCTATTCAGTTACATGTTATACTGAAGTAAATGTTACACATGATGTAGCAAGCAAGGAAAAATACTGAGCTGTATTAGAACATCATTTGTCTGGTATCTTGCTTTAGCGATCAAATTTGAAACATAATGACATTTTATCTATTTGCAAAAAGCATAACTATATAATAGAAATGAAATGCACTAATCGTTCAAAGCATTACTTAGGAGCATATATTATACTAAAGGCATATACAAGATATAAGGTTGGAAGAAAGTCTATTTCATTAAAAGCGAAAAAGGAGCTACTGAAGCCACTAGCAATAGTCCAAAGCACGCTGGTACTTAACATATAAGCAGTTTATTAAAACAGACAATGTTTTCATCACTCCTCTCGAGCAACTTCTTCAGAAAGTAAGAACAGTTACACAAATGTAGTCTTATTTAAAAAATCCACCTCTGAGCAGCATGATTGTATAACCAATCAGCTTGATTAAGATACAAGCATAAGTAAAATTTAAAGCACCACAGGTTAAATTTTCAGTGTGCTCAAACACAAAACAAATAACGTAAGTAATAAAAAATAAAATGATGAAAATATACAATGAACTAAAAATTTCATCTATAAAAAAGTTACTATAAACTCTTCATTAGCGTAAACTGATCTTTATAAGGTTATATTAAAAGTGTAAATGTATATACAAAGTGTTTATATATAACAGTGTGTAAAGGTTACTAAACCAAGATGCATTTAAACCAATACAGCCACATACTTATATCATTTGAAACTTGTTTCACTGTCTCAAAAAACTCTTTAGTTTGAGTAAACAGGCTATATTACAATTGTCATTAAGACCTGGGTAGGAAAATGCATTGAGTGACAGCTGCCATTCTAATTCATGACATTCTAATATCAATGAAGTCGGTCCCCCTCTGATATCATGAGCAACTTGATCAATTGCTAGAAATTGAAAGGAGTGACCTACTTTGGTATTTATGTGTTTCGCTAAGGCATTGTCACTTTTATTCTTTGAAACCACATACATATGTTCGTAAATTCTATCCTTAAATTTACGATCTGTTTTTCCCACATAAAATGCGGGACTATTTTTGCAGACAGCTAAATAAATGATGCTTTTAGAATTACAGTCACATTTATCTGTTATCTGGTATTTTCTACCTGCTATTTCAAATGTGTTACCTGTTTTAACATGTTTACACATTTTACAGGCACCACAATGGAAAGTGCCTCTTAGTCTATTATTGACTCTTGATTCCTTAGATTCAAGAAGACTCTTTAAATTGGCTCCTCTCCTGTAAATAATTGTCGGGTAAGAGCCAATTCTCTCTATCAACACGTTGTCCTTGTACAATAAGTACCAGTTCTTATTGAGAATAAATCTAACTTGGTCACTGTCATTACTAAATGTAGTAATGAAACTAGATTTGTATGAATGATGAGTGACACCCTGATTTTCCAAACTTACATTGCTGTTACAGTAAGTTGCTTTGTCCAATAAATTTGTAAACTGAATGTCATTAAGAGTGTCTACTATATCAGTATCCAACCCACTATTGAAGTTCTTGTCATGTAATATAGGGTTAAAAATACCTAACTTACATTTATTTTTCACTTCTACCACTATTTCATGGACCAAGTAGTTAGGGTAACCTCTATTTACAAACATTTTAACTAAGAGCTCACATTCAGTTAAAAAGTTAGCTTCTAAAGAGCACATCCTCGCTGCTCTAACCAGTTGACCCTTAACGATAGAACGTTTCTGTTTAAAAGGGTGTGCACTGGAATAGTGCAGAAAGGAATTACAATAAGTAGGTTTCCTATAAATAGTCGAACATAAGTTGTTATTAGCTGGGACTTTTGTTAATTTGACATCCAGATAATCGATACTAATAGTATCAAATTTGTATGTAAATTGAAAAAATGTGGTAGTAGAATTTAGGTAGTCGACAAGTTTGTCAGCTGCCTCTTTATCTCCTTTAAAAATGATAAATATATCATCCAAAAATCTTGTGTAGTACACGGTCAAGTTTTTAATATCTGGTTGGTCAAAAATATACAGTTTTTCCCAGTAAGCTACAACCATGTTCGCTAAAGTCGTTCCACATGGTGAGCCCAGTGCTACACCTTGTTTCTGTAGATAATGTTGACCATTAAATCTAAAAAAATTATTTGTCAAGATGATGTCGATAAGTTCAGAAACTAAATCAATATCTATAGTTGGAGCATGTTTATCTTTCATCATTAAGGCTGTCCATTCAACTGCTTCCATATGTGGAATGGAAGTATAAAGATCAACCACATTGATGGTCAAAAAATTGAAGTCTTGGTCTAAAGATAGATTGTTGAGACTTTTCAAAAATGACCATGAGTCTTTACAGACTTGCGGGATCTGCTTCGGATATTTTTGAAGGATAGACTTTACTACTTTAGCACACAGATAGGTTAGGGATGCTCTACTATCAATGAGTGGTCTCATTGGTGGATGCAGTATATCCTTATGAATTTTTGGAATCCCAAACATTAATGGTAGTTTGGGTAGAGGTATATTAATATAATTGAACAAATCTATGTCTATCCTAGCTTCAATAAACAGGTCTCTGAAGTAATTTTTGTCTCTAGACAAAGCTCTATTATATTCATTTAGTGAGACTTTAATATAAGCTGGACTATCTAGTACTAATTCCATTCTTTTATTGTAATCGGTTATATCAAAGATAACCAATCCCCCTCCCTTATCTGGTTTAGTACTCCTTACCATGGATGATCTCAACAAGTGTAATGCTTGTACTTGTTCGGGATTCACATTGTTAAATCTTGATAAAGGTACTTACGATTGAGTGGGATATGCCTAATATCTAGTTCACTAATATTTTTAAACAATCGTATTTATAAGAAACCTACTTATTGTAATTCCTTTCTGCACTATTCCAGTGTACACCCTTTTAAACAGAAACGTTCTATCGTTAAGGGTCAACTGGTTAGAGCAGCAAGGATGTGCTCTTCAGAAGCTGACTTTTTAACTGAATGTGAGCTCTTAGTTAACATGTTTGTAAATAGAGGTTACCCTAACTATTTGGTCCATGAAATAGTAGTAGAAGTGAAAAATAAACGTAAGTTAGATATTTTTAACCCTATATTACATGACAAGAACTTCAACAGTGGGTTAGATACTGATTTAGTAGACACTCTTAATGACATTCAGTTTACAAATTTATTGGACAGAGCAACTTACTGTAACAGTAATGTAAGTTTAGAAAATCAGGGTGTCACTCATCATTCATACAAATCTAGTTTCATTACTACATTTAGTAATGACAGTGACCAAGTTAGATTTATTCTCAATAAGAACTGGTACTTATTGTACAAGGACAACGTGTTGATATAGAGAATTGGCTCTTACCCGACAATTATTTACAGGAGGGGAGCCAATTTAAAGAGTCTTCTTGAATCTAAGGAACCAAGAGTCAATAAAAGAATAAGAGGCACATTCCATTGTGGTGCCTGTAAAATGTGTAAACATGTTAAAACAGGTAACACATTTGAAATAGCAGGTAGAAAATACCAGATAACAGATAAATGTGACTGTAATTCTAAAAGCATCATTTATTTAGCTGTCTGCAAAAACTGTCCCACATTTTATGTGGGAAAAACAGATCGTAAATTTAACGATAGAATTTATGAACATATGTACGTGGTTTCAAAGAATAAAAGTGACAATGCCTTAGCGAAACACATTAATACTAAAGTAGGTCACTCCTTTCAATTTCTAGCAATTGATCAAGTTGCTCGTGATATCAGAGGGGGACCGACTTCACTGATATTAGAATGTCATGAATTAGAATGACAGCTGTCACTCAATGCATTTTCCTACCCAGGTCTTAATGACAATTGTAATATAGCCTTTTTACTCAAACTAAAGAGTTATTTGACACAGTGAAACCAGTTTCAAATGATATAAGTATATGGCTGTATTGGTTTAAATGCATCTTGGTTTAGTAACCTTTACACACTGTTATATATAAACACTTTGTATATACATTTACACTTTTAATATAACCTTATAAAGATCAGTTTACTTTAATGAAGAGTTATAGTAACTTTGTTATAGATGAAATTTTTAGTTCATTGTATATTTTCATCATTTTATTTTTTATTACATAGGTTATTTGTTTTGTGTTTGAGCACACTGAAAATTTAACCTGTGGTGCTTTAAATTTTACTTATGCTTGTATGTTAATCAAGCTGATTGGTTATACAATCATGCTGCTCAGAGGCGGATTTTTTAAATGCGACTACATTTGTGTAACTGTTCTTACTTTCTGAAGAAGTTGCTCGAGAGGAGTGATGAAAACGTTGTCTGTTTTAATAAGCTGCTTATACGTTAAGTACCAGCGTGTTTTGGACTATTGCTAGTGGCTTCAGTAGCTCATTTTTCATGTTTACAGCATTTGTCTACTTTACTTTAATTTGTTTCATTAAAAGGATGAGTACTGCTGGTATGTTTAAAATAGGGACTAAGTACAATAGTAGGTCCAGTGTATACACCGTTTGAGAACTGCAAAGCTTTTCTAGGAAATATATTGACTGCACTGCAAAATATATGATCAGCAATTATGTTCCTTGAGGAGACTAGAATGCCATTTTACTGCATACTTTGAATCTATCCAAAGATTTAAGTATGATATTAAAATGCAGAGATTATAACTTTTTTTCATATTTCACATAAGTACCACCCATGTGCATATAATATGTTTCTATTTACATCCAATGCAATAGCCAACAATCCTAAGATAGTATATTGATATTTCTGTATACTGACAATACTTTACTATAACTAAACTTCAGCAAGCCACCTAATAGGCTTAAATGTTATAGGAGAAGGTCCCCTGTTCAATTACTTAAAGATGAAGAATTTGTCCTATTTGTTAAGAAAGAGGTAAGATATTTTTGTGAGAACGGTTGAATGCCAATACTAAATCTAATATTTTATTGAACTCATTTAAAGCATACCTATATCTTCTGGCTGAAACACTTTGGATAGCTAAGGTTGGGCCACTTAAGGGTCAACTTAGTCAATTACATATATAGACTGAGCAAGTACTAAATTACCTGCCAACTATAAAAGACACATTCAGTTATGGAAAATATGAAGTTAAAATGTGAATCTTTGGATAAAGACTTTAGCTATTATAGTTTTGTTAGTGCAGTATATAGATATAAAATATGGGATGATAAGGCAAGAAAACTACTTGCTAATCAGCCAGTTAAAATGTTTCAGAATAGTGGGCAATATATATTGTGATCATAAGTAAATTAAGACCAGACGCTGCACTTATTTTTTTTTTCTGAAATTTATAATGCTGATTGGAAAATCTATATAAAGAAATGATGGGACTGGATCCATTGAACAACTGAGCAAATATTCAGCATTTAAGATTATCCTGCTACTGTTCAGGTATAGTACAAAGCTTAAAGCAGCTAGCCATAATTGCTAGAAATACATTTTACAAGCATTTTACATGGAAATAGCTCTGCTACTGAAACAAATAATGCATTTTGATAATATCAGGATGGGCTTTAACATAGTCAGTGTTGCAAATTCATAACAAACTAAATTTGTAAGAACAAAAGTAAGATATTGACTTGACACATTACCATCTGGTTTCTGTTCTGAATACTGATTATCATGTAATTAATATAGGATTGAATTCAGTTTTATATGAAAATTAGCTGGTGTTTTCCAAGATAAGAAAATAGTTCAAGCAAATAAGTTGTTGCAAGCTATTATCTGGGCAAATATTGAAGGCTAAGGAATTGGGAAGTTGGTGCCTAATATATTGAGACTGAGTATAATATAGGCATTACATTTAATTAATCTTATGAGTATTTGTGAAGCATTATCATATTATACTTTTCAGGCCAGTATTTAAACATGATACAGATTAGATGCCTTTTGTCTGCTACATTATTTACTCTATCATTAAACTTTTTACTGTTGTTTATTCTGGAACAATTGGAAGGTAAAGAATGATACATTCTCAAGTAGCTCAACAGGTATAATACTCACCTTCGGTGCAGAAAAATGTGGCTTCTATTCTCAGTCTAGGTAACTGGATTAATTTTCTGATGCTCACCCTGCAGTGCAACATTAAGGGGTGCTAGACTCCTGAGAGCCGTTCTTCAGGTGAGATGTTAAATCAAGACCCACATCTGCCTAAGTTTTTAGTAGTTCAGGTGGATATAAAAGATCTTATGACACATATTGAAAAGAGTAATGGCAGATACTTGGTGGCCTGGACATATTTTCCCTACTCAGCATGAATTACCACCTTGGGTCTCCCATAAAAGGAGGCCATTGGCCTAGTGGGACTAACCCAGTCAACAAAGTGTAAATTAAATAAAATAAATAATAATTCACAGAGTTATCATGTTGGCCTCTGTAGACAATATGATATTTTGACAGTGAACTACCATAAAGGAATGTGAAAAATTAGCAAAATCATTGTAAATGTACAAAATTTAACTCATCAAAAAAATAAGTTATCAGAAATTTAAATGCTTTTCCTTCTACCAGATTGGGGATAACTTGGAAACATTAATGTCAGCAGTACAATAGTTTATGTTTCTTGGAAATGAATACAGCAAACATGTTTTATCATTGACTCAAAACAATTATACTCCACAAAATTAAAATACAAGCAACACGCATGAAATGATAGTGTACAATTGAAAACAAATAACCTGATAAAACATTGTATCATGGCAATGATCCACACTAAAAGCACATTAATTGACACATTTTTTTATTTACAAAATTGCAGCTTAACATGTCTTTCTTAAATACATGAACAGCAGGTCATATGATTAAAGATCAGGTGATACAGGTCTCATGATAATGATATAACATGCACAGCTATCCAAACACTCACTAGCAGCATTCTTCTTGGAATGGACAATGGCCTAATTACTGTAGCCATTTTTACTTTATTACGTGAACATTTGATCACTAGACCATTTAGCTGAAATAGGCATTAGAAATGACAAGATACCCTGGTTCAGAAACTACTTCTTTAACAGCTACTTCTCTGTAAATTTTTACTTGTCAGCATCTTCATCAGTATCTCTGCAGAAAGGCATCCTATAAAGATCTATTTTGTTACATTTCCTCTCCTCCTCTCTTTTCTATCTACATTAGCAAATGTTCTTTTGACTTCCCCCATCTTCTCCTATTTTACACTGATGACATGATCCTATTCTACTCAACCATTTTCTCTCTCTCTCTTCTCTTGAACTTAAAATTCAGCCTGATTTTCATGCCCTTATTCAATGGGTCAGTGATAAACAATTATTGATTAACTCCTCTAAAACAAAAACAATCTTTTTGGTACTAGTCAAAAGCTGACTTCTATCTCCAGAGCTTAATAAATGGTCTATCATCTGAATAAACCTACTGAAATAGTTGCTTTATTCAAATACCTAGGGATTCAGTTGGAACCCTTCCAAAATTTCCATACCACATGGATTGCACACATAACAGATCAACTCTCTCCTATTTTGGGCTGTCCTATTCCAGGCTAATAGGATCTCCACTTTTCTTTCCAGAGCCTGTAAGAATGTGATATGTAAAGGTATCTTACTGGCTCAGACTGAATATGGTCTCTGCTGCAGCCTCTAAATGAAATGTATCTGTCATCCAAGCCATTTCAAATGTCATTTACAGATTCATCACTCTTTCCCCAAGAAATGAACACCACTACAAAATAAAAAAAAAGATAAATAAATACATAAACAAATAAATAAACAAAAAGCAACCTGACTACTTGTAAAATAATGTGTTAATTTTTTACTTGCCTCTAAGTTGTATGAACTTATAGAGAATGAAACCTTCCCTCTACTAGCTTCCAGACTATTCAGAGTTGCACCAGTAAATGACTTTAGAAATCTTAGCCACTCTGGACCTCTCCTCTACTACCCACCCTTCAGACCATGCTTTCTCAGTTCATGGTCCCAAACTGTGGGAATCTCTCCCTTCTTTTCATAAAGATCATTCTTTTCACCCCATTTTCTGATCAGAAATAAAAACATATTACAAGAATCCAGAAAGATAAAACTGCTCTCTCTCTCTGGTCATATAATGTAAACTCTTCCTAATGTGCATCATCTACATAGTTATTTCTGACTTTACTTTTCATTGTCATTTATTCAACATGCTAAGTCAGATGTCCAGTTGCATGCATATACTGTTTTGTCAGGCAATCCCTATGTAATGTCATGTATTTATTGTTGTTATACCCTCAAGGCAATGTTGATTTTCACTTTTGAATATAACATACACATATGTCTGTGTGTGTGTGTGTGTGTGTGTGTGTGTGTGTGTGTGTGTGTGTGTGTGTGTGTGTGTGTGTGTGTATATGTATACTAGATACACATATATATATATAATGTATATTTATGCGTACTTATATATATATATATATATATATATATATATATATATATATATATGTGTGTGTGTGTGTGTGTATCTATAAATATATATATATATATATGTATATATGCATATATATGTATATTTATGTAAATTTATGTACATATGTATACATATGTAGTATACGTGTATATGTATATATATATAAATATATATATATATATATATATATATATATATATATATATATATATATATATATATATATATAATGAATTTTGTTCTTCATTTTGTTTATAATATCACATATCTATGATGTTTGCTTCTGGGATGAGACTGAAATATGTCCAGTGGGATTAGTGCTCTTCTGTACGTAATAAATTCAAAGGTAAATTCATAAATATACTGGAAGATAAAAATTTTAAAAGACAAGCTTAAAATCAACATCTGTTTTTTACATGAAAAATGCTGTTATATAATTACATGATAATAAATACAAAACATAGGAAAATCTGTAGCACATAAAACCTTGTGGAAAAACAAAGCAAACATTATAGTATTGTTGACATTAGTTTCAGTACACTTGATACTGATAAATGTTTATAAAGTTCTGGTTGCTGGGTGGCATTGACATGCAGCTGCTACACCAGCTCTTTGTAATCTAGACGTGTCCCAAGATTCTCCACTAATGGTGATAGGAGCTTTCTATAGTGCAAATAATAAAAACTTTTGTAATTCTCTACAGGTCAATATGTGCTTATAAAGGACATTATTTCCTTTTTGACTTTAATGTCATAGTAATTTTTACATATTCTGTTTCTGTGTCCTTTCCATTTTGCCTCTGTATAAACTATTACATGACAAACACAGTGCTAGATAGAGGACCTCATTCTCATGACAGTTGTAATACCCTGGACATAATTATATCATAACTGATTACTGATATACTGCAGGCATCATAAAGGTACTTACAGTATATGTATTTGTTACATTTGTCCATTTTTTTTTGCTAGATATAAATCCTGAAACTTGTTCTAGTGATTGATTGTACGGGATCTACCAAAAATAAATATTGGTTCAGTAGGTGTTCTTAAGTTCACTGGACAATGCTATCTTCCAGTTGGTCCTGACAATGGCTGGGATTCAATAAACCCAAATCACCATTTCAGAATAGTGTAGCAGCTTCTGCAGGGAATATGGCTGATGAGTGATCCAGTAAACAAGGCTGGGGGTGTGCATGAGCCTGCCAGCACTATTCTGACACAGACACCACTGAATAATGCTAATTACTTCATTTGCTGCTTAAAACCATGCAAATGAGGTGAATTAGCAATTCAGTAAGCAGGCAGGCATCCGTGTTAGAGCAGTGTCTTTTGCAGAAATGTTTTCAATTACTAACTGTGTACATTTCTGCAAAAATCAAAATGAGGGCATGACAGCTGAAATTAAAGCATGTATTATGACTGTTAGGCATTACCATGGCCAAAAATATGGCTATTGGCATGGAAAGCAGTTGCAAAGTTATGAAAATCAAGATTTTTTTTTGGCCAATTTCAGCCATTTAATAATAGCGTAGCGGCGTGCAAATGAGATCATGCAGAAAATAAGAAAAAAAATGTAGAAAGACAATTTTATGGGAAATATGAATTTTGCCATTATAGCGGGTAGCATGCAGAACCAAAACAATAACAGGTAACAGTGGTAGCTAAGGAGATAGGCTCCGGTGTAGTGGTGTAACAAAGGACTAAGGCAGTGGAGTATGCAAATGAGCTAAATTTATTGAATAGCAAAATGGGAGACCATGTCCGCCTGCACCTAACCGTGTAGGAGCTATAATGCTGTAGTGTAAGCAGGAGAAGTAGCTGACATGAAAAGGGTGTGTGTCATGCTTGATATAAGCACAATGGAGCTCCGCTGCTTCTATTTGCACTTAGCTAAGCACAGTTAAGCAAAGGGGTGTGTCTGAGCCAGTTTATGAAATGCTGAGTATGTTCATGTCCTTGGGAGGGTCCTTTCTGCTCAATACTGTTTACTATAGCTGCAGGTGTTTGTGCGGCATGCTACAGGGCTTAAACATAATGGGAAAAAAAAAACAGGAAGCAGCAGAAGTGTTTACATTTCAGCAGCGGGTTTGCGTAGTGTGCCATTGGGTTTAGAAGGGGCGGAAATGGAAAGAAAAAAAAAAAAACAGGAAGTAGCAGAATAAAGCGACTCAAGTACAAATAATATAGCTGGCAGGTGGAAAGTATCATGGTCAGCCAATCACACAGGCAGCAAGTAGAGCACACCAGTATAAACTACGCAATCACCTTTCAGTCTGTTTCTGTTTTTTCATACAAACTCTGCACCATTGGTGTAAACACTTGGGAGAATTTTAACTGACAAAATGTTAGGGGCTGCTCTCACTTTGATACATCAGTATGTGCTAGAGGCTGAGACGGTGAGGAGGATACTGCTGACAATGGTCCTAGACTGAGGTGAAGGAGAAGAGTGTTCAGACCCAGGATAACCTACCAGGGGCTACATGATCTGGAGATACTAGAGTGCTACAGGGTAGACAGGGACTTACTTCAGCAACTCTGCGAGCTGTGCCGGCCTCACATCAGACCCAGAGCCAACAGAGGGGAACCCATCCCAGTTGAAACCAAGGTGTGTGTATCCTTAAGAATACTAGCTACAGGTACCTTCTAAAGAGCTACTGGGGACATCATGGGGATCTCACAAGCATCTGCATCCAGGGTAGTCTGGGGTACTCCACCAGTTCCAGGATCTCATGTGAACACATGCTGGTGAGCACATATATTTCTCCAGCACCTGTGAGGAGAGGACCAGCAATATCCATCTCTTCCACCATGTAGCAGACTACTCAGAGGTACTAGGTGCCATAGACTGCACACACATCCACATTAAGGCACCACCTGGTGAAGAGGGTAGAGTCTATGTCAACCGCAAGGGCCATCACTCCATCAACTACCAGGTCATGTGCAATGCCCAGGGCATTATCATGAATGTGTGTGCTGGCAGTCCTAGTAGTTATCATGACTCCCATATCTGGCATCCCTCACAGCTGTACCAGGCATTTGCCAGGGGGTACATCCCATATGGCCATCTGGTGGGGGATGCTGGCTATGCACTGGAGCCATGGATGATGACACCCATCAGAAATGCACACACACACACACACACACACACACACACACACACACACACACACACACACACACACACACACACACACACACACATAGAAGAATGCCATAATGAGGCACACGCACAAACCAGGAATATTATAGAGCATGTGTTTCAGATGCTCAAGTCATGGTTCCACTGTCTTGACATATCCTGTGGAGCCCTGCAGTACTCTTCAGCCACATGTGCACACATGGTCATAGTATGTGCCATGATACACAATATGATCCTGCAGAAACAGCTGCAGCAGGAAAATCACAGAGAAGACCCACACAGCTCCCCCACCATTGCCAAGGCCGACTTGGAGGAGGAACCCCCTGAGCCAGCTCCTGTAGGCAGATGGAGGCATGCCCAGTATGTCCAGACCTTGGCAAAGAGGCAACACATAGCACACACACTGACACTGTAGGGACCCAGGGACTGACACCTCTCTCTGACTCGCACATACAGTAAAATGGATGCCACACACATCACAATACCTGTATCTTACCATGTATAGGCTGTGTACTGCATGCATCCAACACAGCCAACCCTCAAGCACCATCATCATAACTACCGCAGGCACAAGGTAAGTCAGTCTTCTTAACAATAAATGAATAGAGTAATACGTTGTGGTAGCATAGCTATGGTATTGCTGCATGCATGCAAGGGAATGGGGTGGCCTACTGGGATAGCAGCAGACAACTGACAGCTATGTGGGACAACAGGAAATATAATAAGAAGCATTCAAATTAAATGGGATACATAACATCTGTAGTGGGGTGGGATGAAGGAATAAAGCATTGGATAGGGGAATGGTGCAGGAAATTAATGATGGAAATGTTTATTTTTACATCCGCAACAGTTATTTTTTAATTAGTCATTTTATTTGTCTGCCACTTATTTGGTTATTAATTTTAATTTATTATATTTTATTTTAGGTAATAAGACCAGACCACAGTAGTCTTGTTTCAGCCATGACCTGTTCTCAGAATATGGAAAACAGTTCATAGTTATGTATGTTCATTTACTGGCAATAACCACTTGACATGGAATTAAAAAAAAAAAATCAGAAAAGTGACATTCAGTTCAGATAGTACTGTTTGCTTTACTCAGCTGTGTTAAATAATATAAATATATTTTATTCTAAGCATGTTTTCTTCATTTTGGTAGATTATAATAAAACCATTAATCCTTAGTATGTCTTCTTCATTTATTTAACAAGTAGGTGTTTTTTAGATTTGCAGTGAAATACCTGCGTGGAATGGTTCATGTCCATTTAGCATTAGCATTAACAGCAGCGCACCTTGCATATTCATGAAGGCGTTCTGCTGTTAAGACTAAATGGACATGAACAGTGAATGAGTCCAGGGGGCATGTTTAAGTAGTGCATGGAGATTGAACATGCCCCCTGCACTCAGAAGTGCTGTATGGCACTTTCAAACAGTATTTCAGTGTCCATGGACACTGAAATGAAATTAAAATGAATATTTCAGTGTCCGAGAACACTGAAATAGCTAGGGAAGCAAGAAACAATCCAGGGTGTGTGACAGGTTCTGCATTGTAAAAGTGATATATGGCCATAGTTGTCAACTGTACAGGTGTCTGCAGAATGCCCAAATGCCTGCCTCACATATGTCTCACCCTCCTAAACAATAATGCAGTGCAAATCCATAAATAATGTGGTGACAAAGCCACAAAAATAGAGAAATGTTTTAAATATTGCACTGACAAACCTGAAAGCTGATAGAATAAAAGGTTTGCAGTAGCACATACTTCCTTCAGAGTATGAAGACTGAAACAGAAATGTCTGCCATCTGTAAGTGCCATGTAGGCGAAGCCCTCACACACTAGTCAACCTCTTAGAGTAACAAAGCTGTACAAGGCCATAAATAATTACACATTTTTTCCATACTAAGGGATGTTTAAGCATAGCTGAGCAGGTGTTTGCATTATGGCCCTCTGCCCTGCATTGCTTAAACACCCCAGAGGAGATAAATAAAAATATACAGCTGACTTCCTAATGCTGGGATAGTGTAGTAGTTAGAGTCCTGGCTTTGTATGCAGGCGTTTACGCTTTGAGTACCAAGACAGGCACTTTATTTTTCATAGGAAAGCAGTGTTATTTTTTTTTTTTTATTTGTAAATGATGCAGTAAGTGATATTGGTCAACCAGGGTAGTGTAGCTGGTCTAAAATGGAAGTGTGAGTGCATACAACATGTGAAACCACCCATGTATACACAAGTGTCCCATACAGTATAGTCACACCTCTTGGTAATGTAATGAAAGCACATAGAAGGACATCATGTAAAATAAATCATATACACTTACTCTATGAAGTCAGTATTCTAATATATTTAAAAAATAAAAGTGAGCAATGATTAGCAGTACACAGGTATGCTTAGCCAGTTTAAGCATGCTTAGATGTGAATGCTAAGCAACAGACAGCTCAGCTAAGCGGATTTGCGCACTGTTAAAACAGTGCTCAACAATATCCCCTTTAAGTATTGTTAAAATTGGCTTAGCAGGTTTGCACACCACTAAGCTGTGCTCAACATCTTCAAAATTGACCAATGACAGCAAAGGGTGGGAATATGGCCTTATTTAAACTGCACAGTTTGGAACACAGCCAGCACCTGTTATAGTTCAACCTCTGCAGGAACCATAGGTAAGGGTCACACTTTAGGAGGCAGCTCTGGGGCATCATGGAATCCATCGTCATGGCTGGACTCCTCGTAAGTAACCATGACAAGAGACTGCTGCAGGGCCAGTACCAGGGCTCACAATATAAAGTGGAGACATGGGACCATCTCATCCATGATCCCACTAGTGCTACTGGCATCCCCCGAGCTGGTGAGCAGGTCCGGCACCACTATGCCAACCTAAAGCAGAGGAAGGGGTGCTCTTGGACTAGTGGATCCAAGATGCCAGGGACAACCATGCTCCAGCAGTTTGTAAGTATCACAGATATAGGTGTAACCAATTCTAGCCTGAGGATGTGATAGACAGGTAAGCATAATGCTTGTTTTTCTCCCCTACAGCTGCAGCAGAGAGGACTAGTAACATCAAAGCCCATGCCAACAGACTGCTGAGGCTGCACCAACAGGCTGGTGATTACAAATCTATTTTGGAGTATATTGTGCAAATAACTAAGGAGTACATTGTGTAGTGCTAGTAGGTATACTGTTACTGTGTTAACTGAATAAATAAAGTATGTCCAACTAAGACTGATCTGAACTAAACATCTATAACATAAACTATTGTGTTTACTCTGGTATGTTGTTGTAGACGTAGTATGGAGCTGTAATACAACATATCAATGTCCTGTGTTAACCTTTGCTTTCCAGATTGTAGTAATTCAAAGGATTAATGTATAGTACACTAACTATCTGTCATGCATGCATCACAGGATTACAAGTTCAGACTGTCTAACCAAGAGACTAATAGGCAGAAACCAGTAAAACAAGAAGCAGCAGTTCCCCAGTAGCTCAGTACAATGAGAAATAGTTTAGTTGTTATTTTGCGTACTCAGACACGGTTCGAATCCAGGAAGTGGTACAAAGATGTTTGCATATCTACACACAAGGAATCAGGGATATATGTAAAAGCAGTCAGGTAGTGTTAACAGATATTTTCTCCACATGTTTTACAGGTAAGGAAATGTGGTAGTAGCTGTATGAAGGGTATACTAATAAACTGTGTACATGTGTACAACTGTCCCACCACATGCCTGCAAATGACAGCAGGATAGGTACATGCAACATGCACACTTCCTGATACATGTCTGTCAAGTGTCACGCTGTCATGGCTAATGGTCACTGCTGCCAATAACCCTGGACACAGATAGGAAACCAGTTGAGGTATGCCAGTAGCACACTCACATAACAGCAGTTCAGGGTAACCCTCCTGTACCAGATATGTAACCCTGACATGTACGAGTCCCCTCCAGTCATGTACCCACAGTTGTCACAGTTTGCCCCATACCATTCCAGGCAGACAGTTTAATAGATATGTTTGTGCTACAGAAGCTATGGGCCATAGGTAGATGTAAACATGCACCTCAGGCTTTGTGCCCACTAAGTTGCGCACAGCTACAGTTATCCCACTCCACAAGGGGGGATCCACCTTGGATCCCGGTAACTACTGTCCCATCAGTCTGACAAGCCTGATCTGCAAGGGCATGGAATGCATTATCATGGAATTTATAAACAAAGACATTGGCAACCTTCAAACACTAGACCCCACCCAGTTTGGGTTCATGAAGGCCAATCTTGTCTCCTGAACCTGATTGACTTCTTCAAATCAGTCTCCAGAGCTGTGGACGAGTGTAAGGCTTTCCACACAGCCTATCTGGACCTTGCCAAGGCCTTTGACACCATCCCCCACTCTGGAATCATAGATAAACTTACTAAGCTGGGCATAAATCCCTACATCACTCAATGGGTTGCCAACTGGCTTACTGACAGAACCCAGACTGTAAAAGTAGCCGACTCCAAATCCAGCTCCAAACAAGTGACAAGTGGACTACCTCAGGGTTCAGTCCTGGGACCGCCCTTGTTTGGCATCTACTTCTCCGAAGTACAGGCTGACACTAAGGGACTCTGGCTAACAAAGTTTGCAGATGACTGCAAACTGGGAGCCATTATTGAATCCCCAAATGATGTGGATATTCTACAAAAGGGCCTTACAGAAACAGATGCTTGGTGCAAGAGCCATGGGCTCAAGCTTAATGCCAGGAAATGTATAGTTATCCCCTTTGGGAATAAACATGTACCCATGAATTACCACATAGATGGAAGTACACTAAACAACAAAAGTGTGATGAGGGCTTAAGGACACAGGTGGACAGTGGTCTCACCTTCGATAACCACATCACCACAACAGTCAGGAAAGCCTTCTATGTGGCATACCTCATCACTAAGGGCTTTTCATCCAGAAATAAGGAGGTCATTGTCCCACTGTACTTATCCCTCATTAGACCCATTATAGAGTACAATGCCCCAGTTGGTATGTACCTCACAAGACATCTGCAACAGCTGAAAAGGCTGCAGAAATACCTCACTAAAAGAATCACAGGCCTAAAGCAGATGCCTTATGCTGACCATCTAAAAAAACTCCAGCTATACTCCATGGCATATTGTCTACTCAGAGGTAATCTCTGCTTAACATACAAGGCCATGTTAAACCCTGAGCTGTTGGACATGCTCCACTTAAAGAAATTCCCAATCCCTCAGAGCCACATGCTCCAGGGATCTAAACCTTGTCATCACAATGAACAAAACATGCTATAGGGATAGGTTCCTGACCCAGAGACTCCCCATAATCTGGAATAGACTGCCTATACATGTCAAGCAGAGTGCCTCCTTGGCCCTCCTCAAAAGGAACCTTGTTGATTGGATGGGAGATAGGAAATTTACCCCGGGGATCACGTCAGTCGCCCTGCTAGACAAGGGTCCAGGGAAGTAAATGTTGTGGGAAGAAATATCCGGGGAATTGTTTGGCTAGGCTTGTATAGGCCCTAGGACCGATAGCCTAGTACCAACCTATGAACCTATAAAGTGAGGGCAGGCCCATAGAGTATTGAGCAGTACTGTTGTGGAAAATAGAAGCATAAACAGTTGCTAGTGTACTTTCTGTCTCTTCCCAACCCCTCATCTGCATCAATACTTATTATTCATATACTATGGGTATGTTGTTCTCAAAACCTATTGTTGGGACATGTGTTCTATTATTGTTTATATATTTAATTGTTTGCATATTAACATACCTAGTTCAAATACCATTATTGGTGGCCTGTTGCCGTCAGTGTAACTTGCATGCTATTAAAATTCTTACTGTTGTGACATTTATGCATGTGTTTGTTTTGCTATGCAACTGTTTCAAATCTGTTTTATGGGGTTAATTGGAACACCCATGCATGCTGTTATAACTAATCTTGAAATGTGTTGTTCATGACTAACCAACACACATTTGCCAGGACTGAGATTAGAACCCTTACCCATCTAGTTACTGCTAATACAGTGTTATACATTTATCGCATACAAAGCTTACAGGGTGAAGAGAGTCTCAAGGTAATTCCAAGGTGAGTAACATCACCAGGCCTTGTAAAGTATGACAATGCATGATTTACTGGTTGGGACTGGATCCAATATACTCAAACCTACATTTATACACACTTACAAACACAAATACACTCATACACATATTTGCCAGGATTGAGATTAGCAGCTCTGCCTATCTGGTTAGTCTGTCCATACTGTTACATAGTTCCTGCACATGGCACAGGGCTTATTGGGCTGAAGAGTGTAAACAGATACCTCTATGGTTGATGAAGACAGTGGGCCTTGTAAAGTGGTCCTTGGGATGTGTACTGGGAGTACAATGTCCTAAAACTCTAAAACCCACCCCCCAATGGATATAGTTCTCACTCAAACACATACAGAGGACACAGTTCTCACATACACAGTTGCCAGGACTAAAATTAGAACCCCTACCTATCTAGTTATTGCTAATACAGTAGTATGCATTTATTATATGCACCATGGAGCTTATAGAGTGAAAAGTGTCCCATGGTTCTTCTAAGGAGAACAACATCATCAGCCCTTGTAAATTATGGCAATGGGCAGTGTACTGGAAGAGTGAGGCCTCAAAATGCTGTATCCTACAAATATGCACATTTACATACACTTATACACACACACAAGCACACATTTGCCAGGACTCAGATTGGAACCCCTACCTATGTAGTCATTGGTATTACAGTGCTATGCAGTTATCTCTGGCACCATGGAGCTTAGAGGGTGAAGAGTGTCCCAATGTACCTATAAAGTGATTAACATCACTAGCCCTTGTAAAGTATGGAAATGGGAGGTGTACTGTGTGAGAAGGGCCTCAAACTACTGTCACCTACATGTTTACACACTCGCAAACACTTTTATACACACTAATGCACACACACACTCACACACACACACACACACACACACACACACACACACACACACACACACACACACACACCACACACACACACACACACACACACACACACACACACACACACACACACACACACACACACACACACACACACATATGTTTGCCATTACTGAGATCCATAGGTTCATAGGTTCATAGGTGTGTACTAGGCGAATGCCCATGGTGCCTTTATGAGCCTAGCCCATAAGATTATCCTGGCATCATGCCACCTAATGTTAGACCCCAGTGTGTCTATCAAGTATAGCCACTGGAGTGATCCCTGCGGTGGGATTTCTATTCCCCATCCACTCATCCAGATTTCTCTTGATGAGAGCCAATAAGTTGCTCTACTTGACATATATGTGAAGTGCATTCCATAGCATGGGCAGTCTCTGGGTTATGAATCTGTCCCTTCAGCATGTTCTGTTGATTGTGGAAATGGGGTTGAGGTCTCTGGGGCATGTGGTGCGGAAGGATTGGGTTCTTTTGATGTAGCATTCTTAACAGAGCTTGGTTAGACATGGCGTTGTAACTCAAGCAGAAATCACCTCTAAGTAGGCAATATGAGACAGAGAATAGTTGAAGTTAATGGAGTCTGTCCATACAGAACAAGCGTTTAAGGTCTAAGATCCTCTTTGTGAGGTACTTTTGCAGCCTCTCCAGTTGTTGCAGGTGTCCAGTGAGGTACATGCTAAATTGGCCATTCTACTCGATGATTGGCCTAATGAGGGGGGAGTAGAGGGAGACAATGACCTCTTACTTCCTGGATGCAACACCATTAGTAATGAGATGTGCTGCATTGAAGGATTTTCTGACCACAGTGGCACTGTGGTGGTCAACAGAAAGTTCACTGTCAACCTGTGTTCCCAGGTCTCTTATAGCTACTTCAGTGTATAATAGACCACCATCGATGTGGTGATTCATGAGAACCAAGCTGTTTCCAAAGGGGCATTGAGCTTAAGTCCAGGATTCTGACACCAGTTGTAGGTCTCAGTGAGGCCTTTCTGCAGGATGTCAACATCACATGGGGAGGTTATAACAGCACCCACCTTGCAGTTGTCTGCGAACATTGTCAGCCAGAGTCCATTTGTGTTGGGCTGGCCTTCAGAGATGTAGATACTGAACATGAGTGGACCCAGGACTAAACCCTGTGTGACTCCACTCTTGAGTGGTCGGCAGTCTGACATGGAGTCCGCTGCTTTAACACCATGGGTTCTATATGTGAGCCAGTTTGCAACCCATCTAGTGATGTATGGGTTGATGCCTAGCTGAGTGTGTTTGTCTGTGATTCCTGAGTGGGGAATGGTATCCAAGGATTAGAAGGGGCCTCCTATCTTGCTATTTATTCCATACTGTTACATAGTTATTGCACATGGCACAAAGCTTATAGGGCTGTAGAGTGTCTACAGCTACCTCTACAGTGGATGACAACAGTTTTACAGTGCATGACAACAGTGAGCCTTGTAAAGTGGACATTGGGACATATACTGCATGGACCACAACACAAAATTGCAAACCCCACCCCCTAATGGATATGGTTCTCTCCCAAACACACAGGCACCCCCTCACATAATAACACATACACATTTGCCAGTTCTGCGATTAGAACCCCTACCTATCTAGTTATTGCTAATACAGTGCTATGCATTTATCACACGTGTCATGGAGCTTATAGGGTGAAGACTGTCCCAAGGTACTTCTAAGGTGAGGAACATCACCAGCCCTTGTAAAGTATGGCAATGGGAGATGTGCTGGCTGAGAAAGGCCACAAATACTTTAACCTGCACATATACACACACAAATGCCCTCACACACACACATTTGCCAGGACAGAGAATAGAACCCCTGTGTAACTTATTTGAACTACAGTGTTACACAGTTATCACAAGTGCCACAGAGCTTATAGGGCTGCGAGCTGCCCATAGGTAGTTCTAAGGTGACTGACATCAGCAGGACTGCTAAAGCAGGGTGATGGGAAGTGCACTGGTTGTGAATGGGCTCAAACTCTTTAACCTACAAGCACACACACACACACACACACACACACACACACACACACACACACACACACACACACACACACACACACACACACACACACACACACACATCACATGTTTACATTTGCCAGAACTGAGATTAGAATCCCTACCTAACTGGTTATTTGTACTATAGTGTTACACAGTTAATGCACACAACACAGAGTTTATAGGGCTGAGGGCTGCCCAAAGGTACTTCTAAGGTGACTGACATCAGCAGAACTGCTAAAGTAGGTGATGAGAAGTGTACTGGGTGTGAATGGGCTCAAAATCTGTAACCTACACAACACACACACACACACACACACACACACACACACACACACACACACACACACACACACAGAAAGGTAGGTGATGTGATATTACAACCTCCACCTCAGTAATATCACATAATGAATCTCTTCTTCATGCTGGCACATGTCAGTGTTTACAAGTGGTATGCAACTGTCTGCAACAGGACATCACTGTCTGCCATTCAGGGTATCCATGTGTATGACTCACTCTCTGTGTGTGTCTCCCTGTGTGTCTCACTCTATCACTGTCTGTCTCTCTTTCCCATGTCTATGTGTGTGCATGCTTGACATATTGTAATATGTTGCATATATGTATATATATATATATATATATATATATATATATATATATATATATATATATATATGTGTGTGTGTGTGTGTGTGTGTGTGTGTATCACACGCAACAGATGCAGAAATACCACATATGAGCCACCTACAGCTGGCTGTGGGTAATCCTGTCTGATGGGTGTGTGTGGAGACAGTTAGGTGTACATAGCTGTGTGTATGCAAACACATCTGCATAATACAGATATATATAGTCCATTATGGTTTCAGACACGAGCCTTATTTTTCTAAGTGTAGGAGCATGCCCAGTACGACCTTCTATAATAAGTGTGGGAATCCATTCCAGGAATAGTTGTAACTCCAGTCTGGGGTGTTTTGTGCTGTAGCCGTAACTTGCAACCTTTTTGAGCAGGATATCTGGATATAGGCTGCCAATATGGGGAAACAATGGCCCAGACATAGGGGGATACTTGCACTATTGCTCTTATTAATGTATGCATTGCTTGAGTTACAGGGTTTGTTTTAGCAGACATTTTCTGACTTATGTAATGTTTAACACTGTAATGTATTGTGTCATTACCTACTGACAGATATAATCGGATCTTCACAGTAATTTACCAGAGAAATTCAAGATGGATGATGCACAGACCAATATTATGAGGCAAAGGCTAGACATTGTTGCACAATCCAGCCAGTTGGGAGGCGTGGCTACAGCCGATTGACTGCTGAAGCTGTGTAAAATAGCCAGCACCTTGGTGATATACTGGCTGGGGATCTTCTTCTTGTGCGGCATTCTTCTTACCCGAAAGGTCATATCCTGATGTGGCCTTACCTCTCAACTGTACAGATTCTCACAGATTATCCAGAGTCATGCCTCATATATCTGGTCAGTTTCCATTGACATTGTGGTTTTTCTAGCAAGTTTGTTGCAAATCACTCAGGGTTGCAGTCAGGGAATAATGACCAAACATTAGAGTTTCAGACTTCACACCCTTTATGACATCCATGCTACTACACACCCCCTCTGTTATTCTATCACATTTCTAACATTATGAGAGCATTTTTTCAAGTGTCCCTATATTTGGGCCTTTATCCCACCATTATGTATGGCTTTGTCCAGATTTCTTGCTCTACGAGGTTGAGAGGAATGCTACTTGCATTTAGTGGCATGCAACTAGCATTTAGTGGCAAGGTCTTTCATTTGCATTTTGTTGACTGTGTTATGTTGGTAGTATGTACCCCATGACAATCCCTGCAATGGCACTATGGGTGAGACATGAGCCTTTGTCAGAGACCTGTAGGCCATGTGAGACTGATGCAAACCATCTGTAACAAGGCAGTGCATTTGGTCACTCATATGTTCCCAGGCTGCTGGGCAGTGGATCCCCCTGGGGTGACAATGGTAAGTGAGTCAGGTGTTACTGACAATCACTTTCTGTTCATAATGATCCATCACTCTGGGGGACAGCAGGATGCTGCTTATGGCTAGGGCGATACCTGCATTGGGCACATATTCAGTACGCTGCATCATGTATGTCTTTCTGTAGTCTGTGAGGTACTTCTGACATCATTTACACCACCATGGACCAGGCTAGTGTGGTACCTTTACCTGTTGTGGGGTGACTTGAATGCATGTGTGATATGGCAGTTTATGGCACCTGCCAAACAAGTAATCATGACTTTCTCCTTATCCTGCCTAGTGTGTGTCTCACAGTGGAGTCTTCTTTGAGTAATATGTTGTGTGTATGGTAAGGTCTTAGTGTTTGCAGGACCCTGGTGTGTGGTGTATGAGTGGTCTGTGATGTGTAGGCTTGGGAAATTCTCATGTGTTTTTGCCTCTGAGGTATCCTTTACTTTGGGTTTGATTTGTTGTGGACCTCCACTTATGTGGGTGTGTGTTGTGTATTTTTAGGTGATGCTTACTGATTCCATACACTGCAGGTCACCTATGTTACTGCAAAATGTGCTCTGGTGTGCACATTCTCCATTTGCCTGGCCAGTGGTTCCCCTCCCCCTTCTGTGTGTCTCTTTATCCTTCTGTAGTCTGGTCACAGGCTTTGCCCACAGTGGCTGCTGTTATGTATTTGTAATTCTGGTGTGAGCATGGTAAATGCCATAACATCACACACAAGGTTATGGACTACACACCTCTGAACATACCTATTTGGCAGGTTGTCCATCATTGCACTACTACATCTGCTGGGGTCCTCAGACAGTTTGTGTTGCTATGTTATTATGTGGCTACATGTTGGCCTAGCTGTCAAACTGTCACTGAGTCTGACATCTGGACTGTCAAACATATGACAGTCAATCGAAGGCCCACACATGGGAACTTTGTGTTGATACTGTTCTGCCATACATAGACAGTTGGGGGACCAGTTTTTTACTTGCTTTCTTTCTGTTAGGGTTGTGACATCTGCTTCTCCACTGTCTGCCATTGTTGTTTTGACATGACCTTTTCTTGTTTTCCAAATACTTTGCAGGAGAATGCAATGTTAGGACAAGCAGAACAGATATTACAAGGCATACTTGTGTTCCTTCTGTGACAACCTGCCATTCCAGGGGTATGGCTGTTGGCCAGTGACATGTTGCCAGTGCTGACACAGTAAGGTGGCAGCCATTTATGACCTGCCAGTACACTGACCTTCAGGTACCTGCTGTGCTACTAGACACCATACCTCTCTATGTATGAGACCCAGACATCTGGACAAAGCCATAAGTAATTGGGTGACAAAGGCCTAAATGTAGGGACCATTTTAATTATTGGCCTTACAAACCTAGAAGGGTGATACACTAACAGATTTTGCATTAGCATGCATTTTGTATAGAGTGTGAGGTCTGAGGCACTACAATCCATCATTATTTTCTGACTTTAGACTTTCATAATTTGCCAGTGATTTGCCACACAACCACTACTTCATGATAAAGACACCACAAATATGATGCAAACTTCTGCACATTCTACAAAAGGTCTGTACAATTGGGAGGTATGGTAGGCACTGTGTAGGTTACTCTGACCTGTATACTTTTCATATGTGTGGCCCCCTGTCCATGACTTGTCCAGCTTACCAGCAGTAATGAATATTAACATCTGGACAGTGTGTACAACTCCCACCACAGGTGTAGCTGACAATCAAAAATAGTTGGCACTGTGATTCTTGGAACATGGCCCTGTCTACCACAGTACTGTACCTAGGCCACTAAGACAGCCGGGAGTAAGTGCTGGCCGCATTCTGACAGTATTTCCCACGCATATACATAGATCATTGACCCCTGCATATTGTGGACATGCAACAAGTTATCCATGTTGATTGGGACAGCCCTGGCAATGTGTGCTCTGCTGCTATTACCCTACAGACTTACATGTTACTGCTTTTCTATGGGAATATGGGGGTGGGGGGGGGTCACACCTGTCAATGGTACACATTTGCACATACTGTGCTGATATTGGCTTTACATTTTGGTTCCATTTAGCATAGTATTGTGCCCTGTCTTGGAGAATAGAGGCATATGACTAGAGGCCACAGATTAGATTGTAATGGCATACAATTGAGTTTCAGACTTCTTACCCTTCAGAGTCTTATTGCAACTGGAAGACCTGCTGTGATATCACTGTGTAAGTCTATAGGGGGGGTATTCCATCATTGTCACCATTTGTGAGCCTTTGCAGACATTCTTTTATGGTTTTCTACGACTGACTTGCTGGGTGAGTCTGTGGGGTGAGTATGGGATCTCCGCATTGACATCCATGCATGTGACCTATGACCCCCCCTTAGTTGGCCCCCCACATATACTGCAGTGGGATTTGTCACCTTGGATAATGGTGCATTGTGTGGGGAAGCCAGTATTGGACAGACATTTCCTGGTGTCCCATATAGTTGCCAGTTGTCTGCTGCTACCCCAGTAGGCCACCCATTCCCTTGCATGCATGCAGCGATACCATAGATATGCTACAAGAACATACTACTCCATTCATTTATTGTTTAGAAGACTGACTTACCTTGTGCCTGTGGCAGTTATGGGGATGGTGGGTGAGGGCTGACTGTCGGATGCACACAGTACACTGTCTAGACAGAGTAAGCTACAGGTAGTATGATATGTGTGGCATCCATTTTACTGTGTGCAAGTCAGAGAGAGGTGTCAGTCCCTGGGTCCCTACAGTGTCAGTGTGTGTGCTATGCATTGCCTCTTTGCCAAGTTCTGGGTATACTGGGCATGCCTCTGTCTGCCTACAAGAGCAGGCTAAGGGGCTTCCTCCTCCAACTCCCTCTGTGCCTGTAAGGACCTCGGCAATGGTGGGGGGCTGTGTGGCCCTTCCCCATGCTGTTCCTGCTGCAGCTGTTTCCACAGGATCATATTGTGTAGCATGGCACATACTATGGACATGTGTGCACATGTGGCTGGAGAGTACTGCAAGGCTCCACCAGATATGTCAAGGCAGCAGAACCATGACTTGAACATCCCAAACACATGCTCTATAATGATCCTTATTTGTGTGTGTGCGTCATTATGACATTCTTGAGTGGGTGTGTATGCATTTCTGATGGGAGTCATCATCCACGGCTCTAGTGCATAGCCAGCATCCCCCACCAGATGGCCATATGGGATGTCCCCACTGGCAAATACCTGGTATAGCTGTGACGAATGCCAGATGTGGGAGTTGTGATAGTTTCCAGGGCTGCCAACACACACATTCATAATAATGCCCTGGGCATTGCACATGACCTGGCAGTTGATGGAGGGGAAGCCCTTGCGGTTTATGTAGACCCTACCCTGTTCACCGGGTGGTGCTGTGCTTTGATGCGGATGTGCATGTAGTCTATCGCACCTAGTACTTTTGGGTAGTCTGCTACATGATGAAAGAGACACATATTGCTGTTCCTCTCCTCACAGGTGTTGGGGAAGTAAATGTGCTCACTGGCATGTGGTAGCATAGCATCCAGGAACTGGAGGAGTACCCTGGATGCAGATGCCTGTGAGACCCCCATCATGTCTCATAGGTCTTTGGAAAGTACCTGTAGCTAGTATTCTTAAGGCTACACAGAACTTGGCATCCAATAGGATGGGTTCCTCTCTGTTGGCTTTAGGTCTGAGTTGAGACCAGCACAGCTCAATGATTTGCTGAAGTAGGTCTCTGTCCACACTGTAGCACATTACTATCTCAAGATCATGTAGCCCCTGGTAGGTTACCCTGGGTCTGAACACTCTTCTCCTCCTCCTCAGTCTGGGGAGGTTGTCAGCATTATCCACCTCACCGCCATCAGCCTCTACCATATTCTGATAGATCAAAGCAACCGCAGCCCCTAACGTTTTTGGTTAAAATTCCCCCGCATGTATACACCAATGGTCCAAGGTTTGTGGGAAAACCAGACTGAAAGGTGTTTGCACAGTTTATACTGTTGTGCTGCAGATGCTGCCTGTATGATTGGCTGGCTATGATACATTCTTCCTGCTTGCTATTTTTTTAGTAGTTGATTGCTTTTTTTCTGCTATTTGCCTTTTTTTCTTTTTTCCCTTCCCATTTTCACCCCTTTTAAGCCAAAGGCTCACCGCACAAACCTGCTGCCCAAATGTAAATATCCCTGCTTTTTTTTTAGACCTGGTGTGTACCAAACAAACCTGTTTAGCTAAGGTAAACAATGAGAAATGGCCCTCCCCAGATACGAACATGCTCTTCCTTCATTTCATGGAATAAGTCAATACAGCCTGAGATACACCCCCTTGCTTAGCTGTGCTTAGCTAAGCTTAGCTGGGAGCCGTGGAGCTCCAATGTGCTTACACCAAGCATGACACACCCCCTTTTCATGTCAGTTGCTTCTCCTGCTTGCATGACTGCCTTATAGCTCCTACACGATTAGGTGCAGTTTGGCACTTGTTTCCTTTTTGTGATTCAGTAAATTTCCCTCATTAGCATACCCCACTGCCTTAATCCCTACTTACCCTGCTATTGTTTTAATTCTGCATGCCATAGACTATAATGACAAAATGCAAATTTCACTTACAATTGCCTATTCACATTTTTTTTTATTTTTGGCACGATCCTGTTTGTTTGCCACTGCTCTATGCTTAAATGGCCAACATTGGTCAAAAAAATAAACTTTGATTTTTATAATTTTGCAACACTTTTCCATGCCAATGGTCATATATTTGGCCATTGGCATGCCTAAGGATTATAATGCATGCTTTACTTTGAGCTGTCATGCCTCCATTTTGAGTTTTGCAGAAATGTATTCGGCTAGTAGTCAAATACATTTCTGCAAGCTGCACTATTCTGCCACGGATGCCTGCCTGCTTACTGGATCACTAATTGATCTCATTTCAATGGTTATCACCAGCAAATGAGGTCATTAGCATAATCCAGTCATGTCTGTGGCAGAATAGTGTTAGCAAGCTCATGCACACCCCCAGCCTTGGATCGCTGGGTGGCCATATGCCATAGGCCATGCAGGAGCTGCTGCACTATTCGGACATGATGAAAAATGTTTATTGAATCTTGGGGATGGTTTAAAGGCTCTGAATGCATATCACACTCTCTATGGTAATTACTCCTTTCATTGTTGTAGGTCTGATGGAATAATTGGCAGTTTCTCAGTCCTTCTTAAAAATATCACAAAGAAAGAAGTCAAAGAAATACCTCATGCCTAGAAACTGATCCTGCAATAAATAATGTAAGAGGTAGTGAATAAATATTTTAAGGAGCTACTTTATACAATCTGCATTTCATGTGGTATCTGAGGATCACCTTATTAAACTCAAAGATGCAACATCAGTGCAATTACAACCATCTCTGGGAACTTCTTCTTCTTCTTTCGGCTTTTCTCAGTTAGGGGTCGCCACAGCGGATCATGTGTCCACTCATGATTGGTGGTGGAGTTTTACAGTGTCGAGTTGCCAGCCCGGAGCCCAACCTTCCATGGAAGGCACACACATGCACTCACAGCTAGGGCCAATTTGGAGTACCCAATCCACCTACAGTATGTCTTTGGGAACTAAACTATAAATATAATCACACAATAATTGACTATGCCAATCAAAACAATTTGGAACCGACAGTATGAAATCCTACTATGGATGGTAATACGTAATAAGATTACGTACTGAGAAGCACAGGATATTTCTGCTCTGTACCAATGGTTATACCTTCTCTAATTAATTCAAGTCTAAACTTAATCATAAATAACACATCTTTCCTATACCTTACCAATGGAAACTATCACTCAAAAAAAGCCATACTTAAGAAAACAGAATGGGATGCTATACTCAATGAAGTAAATAAATCTGCTCAATATACTTATGATGTGAGCTATGATATTATATTTTGCATTCCTGAAAGTATACTGTTTAGATGCAAAACAGTAAATTTGACAAAAGTTATTTATGAAGCCAAAAATTGAATAAGCTGTACAAGAGAAGGACGAGATAATACTTAGTTTTCAAAAACTACCCTTATCATAAAAACAGGACTAGTTTAAATAAAGAACAGAAACTGCCCACTTTTCTTATCAGGGCTTCTACTCCTAACTATGAGGTCACATTTGTCTCAAAGAAAAAAAACACGGCCTGCTTAATTGTATCAGAAAACTGAAAGAGAAAATTATAAACATATATTATGAATAAGCAATTAACCAAACACCCAAACACATCATATTGAGAATGCACTTGTAGAAGCTGTGTCCATAGTTTAAAACAGGGAAAGAAATGTGTCCAAGTGCTATAAGGACAACAGAAAAAAATCTTTAAGTACTCACATAATAACTGCTGCTGCAAGTGTAAAAGACCTGATAATATATCTGGTGGTTTTCAATATAGAATCATGGAAAACCTAACTAAACCCCTATCAATCACGTTATGTGGACATACTCCCAGCATATGGCAACAGATTGTAGCGATATCAAGCCATAAAAGGGAAGAGGTCATATCAGACACAAACAATTTTAGTCCAAATTATTTTAAATATAGTACTGTATAAGTTTGTTAATGGGGGATCTTGCCTTGGGAAGGATGTAGTATTCGTTGTTTGCAAACAGTGAATATTATTTTTTTAGTATTTGCCTACTAACTATTGAATCTTTTCTAATTAGACTCAGACCATTTTTTTTCCTGTGCCGGAGACATGCTCAGTGCAGTACAGTGGGGAGAGCCATTCCAAGCAGCCATCATAGAGGTAGTTCTGAGGGTTGAATATACCTTTATTTGAATGCTATTAAGAATGTTCGCAACTGTAGGCATTTCTGTAGGTTCAAACCCCTGTCCTGGTGGCTGATATGAGCACCTGTATTATCACATAGACTTCTTACACTTTTCTATCTGCTCATGTTTGTGTGTGTGTGTGTGTGTGTGTGTGTGTGTGTGTGTGTGTGTGTGTGTGTGTGTGTGTGTGTGTGTGTGTGTGTGTGTGTTTGTGTGTGTGTGTGTGTGTGTGTGTGTGTGTGCGTGCGCGCGAGTGTGCCCGCAAGTGCATGCGTATGTGTTCCTCTACACACTGACAAGGGCTACCATCACTGGTCTGTAAGCACCAGGCTCACATCATCCTGGTTCATAGCTACTGTCAAGCAAGCCTCTGCCAGAGCAGTTTGACTGGGAACTACCTCCTGTCCCCCCAGGATGGGAGTGCCAGCAGGATCCATTCACTCATGCTCCCCACCTGGATTTTTTGGTGACCAAGACACTACTCAGTCTAAGGTCATCTGAGACACTATCAGGACTTTACCCATTTGTGCCACACACATTTATGAATTTCTTTAATTTAATACTTACAGCTTCTTCAAAATAAAAAATATATTTGCCTAGACAGAAGTTAGATTATAAACCCCCCTTTATCTCTCTTTAGACCATATTTTATAGCTGTTAGTTAAGACATACATATAATATGAAGCTTTTAGAAACACTGAGAATTGTCCAGATAGAAACAGATGATGTATCACGCATGATGTTCATATACTGGTGGCTTGGTTATTGTTAAGCAAGCTTTCCAGTTACCATACATGCTTTATCAATATATGTGTGACTTTATGAAAGATATTTAAATATAATTTTATTTATTTATACTATTAGTAGACAAGCAGCAACAAGTCCGCCCACACCAACATATGTGTGTGATTTTGTGTCATACCTGGGGAAAATTTCTTTGATTATGAATTATGAAATCCATTGGTCAAAAGTATTGTATTATATAAGCATTTCACTGATGGCAGCTTCATCATATGAAAAGGCAACATTAAATATCTGATATCTTTTAATCAACTGCATGAATTCTTCATGCACTGATGTTTCATTTTATTTTCCTTATAGTTAAAATACCATTAAATTTTGGAAATTCATATTCTTAACTGTCATTAACCTGTCTGCAGTGATTTATTTTTAACACAAAAACTATATTAATGATTTTTCATAACATGATGATATAAATTCTTAACAAGAGAGAAGAAAAGGAGCCCATTCATTAGTGCAGTATTATCAATCCTCAGGAGAGATGCCTGGCACACCTAAGATAATGAACGTGAGAGTCAGAATACAGTTAAGTAAGCACTGCTCAAAGTTTTCTAAGGCCCATAGGTTAAAACCACCCATTTCAGCAAGAGATTTTTCCCCAGTTCTATCATCCTCTGCTTCACTTTTCTCTTGCATTAATTTTCTAAGTTCATGTATTTTGGGGAAAGAGGGGGGTTCTCTTCTTTTTCCAAGCTCGAGTAATGATCTTCTTTCCTGCTAATAGCAAATAGTGTCAGTGATTCAATAGGTAGCACAGTTCCCTTTTGCAGAGAGGGCTGTGGGTTCTATTCCCACATGATGTAGCTTACAAGAACAACACTGATAAGACTGACATGAAATAACCGACAGCCCAGAGCATTGTACATTGAAAACAGTGACAGCCCACATACCCGACAATTGCTAAGCATATTGCTAAGCATACTTACAGAATCCTTCAATATTGCACTATACATGATGTTCAATACACTCCAATTAAATCCCAGGAAATATTCCAATGTGATAGTTAACATGACAGACATCCTAAGTGTGATAGGTAAACCAGAAGTATATATACCACATGAAAACTAGCAAATAAAGTCCCACACTGAAAAAGCATGGCTGAAGTTATCGCTGTAGTGCCAAGAATGATTGGGGAGACGTATTCTACAGTAACGTCCCAAAAAAGGCAAGCATCTCCTGGTTATTGAAGGGTATTTATACCATCTAGAAAGGACTAGGCATAGCAAATGATACTGGGGTTTTAAATTGAAAATAACTGATGGCTGTAAATGCAGAGCTGTAACCACCCTGCTTCCTGCAGGAGATATGCTAATCGGTAGCACACCATCACCCAGGTGATCCCGGGGAAATAGCTAGGTATACAGTGTGTAGTGACTTGAAAATGAGAGCCAAATACAGTAGAGATACACCATGTCTGCTAGTAGAGGATGCTGTACAAACAACGTCTTTAGACACTGTAGACAGTATTCCCAACTGAAGGGCATTGTTACAACAGGTCAGAAGAGTCAGAGCAAAAGGGAGAGTAGGAGATAACATTGATGAGCTAACTCTACACACTATAAACTTCACTGATTATCCTCGGAAAGACGGAATGTTTGTTAGCAAAACAATGTCTGATATACCAAGAGACACCACAGTAGTGGTTTTCAGTACTGTGAAGAACTTATACGATCTAAGTAAGGCTACTAGCTGGCTTATGGATGGCACATTTTTTAAAAAAGGTGTCACCATCCAGCAACTATATAGCATAAATGGCTTAATAAAGTGTGGCACATATAGCAAGACTGTACCCCTACTGTATGCTTTAATGTTGAAAAAGTCATTCAAGTCCTACAATTACTTATGGCATTCCACATTCCATTTATTGTCAGAACAGGGATTTGAGGTGGCAGTGAAGTTTGTGTTATGCGATTTTGAAATCACAACACTGAAAAGTGTACGGTTAAATATACCCGGTGCCCAATCAAAGGGCTGTCTCTTTCACTTTGGCCAGAACATTTGGTGTAAAGTGCAGTCCCTGGGGTTAGCATCATCCTACAATACAAGCCCTACCTTGCAGTTACATGTGAAGTCACTCATAGCCCTAGCATTTCTCCCACAGTCAGACGTGATTGCCACTTTTGAAGTATTACAGGGGTTGTTTCCTGCAGAGCGTAAGGACCTTCTGCGTTATTTCTCCAATTGATATATCTACGGAAAGAAATGCAAGTTTAATACGCGGACCTTTGGCAATATAACTTTATACCGGCTAAGAAAGGTGTCCTTACTGATGTCTTGAAAGACTTGAGAGTATTTGGCAGAAACTTGACTTTATGTGCTATGTTTTCTTCATCTATTCAGTCAGACAGATGTATCTTTAAGAAGCCGCGTGTGTATATTCCCCCTAACAATGCTACTATTGATACTTTCACTGAAGTCTGTGATAGACAGATAAGAGAAGTTTTGGCCTCTGATATTTGTTCTAACAAGTTTTTTCAATTTATCTAGTGTTGAATACACCACCTTAAATGATTTGAAAGCCCTAAGTTTAATAGAGATTCGACCTGCTGACAAGGGAGGGGGCACTGTGGTTTTAGATAAAATGTATGTTTTATTGAACAACACAAGAATGTACCAATGTGTAGCACTGACTGTGGTGAAGGGTATTATAGATAAAATATCCTTTCTGTTTTTTGATCTATTGATTACAGGCATGATAAATGAGCCACTGTCTGAATATATTTCAGTTAATCACCCCGTTATTTCTATGGTATATGGTTTACCTAAGGTACATAAATATCTTTGTACCCCACCAATGCGCCCAATAGTATCTAGCAGAGGATGGGCTACTGAACCCCTGTCTATATATGTCGAAAAGAATTTGCACCCTGTACTGGATGGCTGTGACAGTGTTCTTAAAGATTCCAAAACTTTTTTAGAAACACTCAGCTTGAAATAGGCTTCTGTATATACTGATTTTTTTTGTAACTTTAGATATAGAATCACTGTTCACAGTCATTCCGACTCAATGGGGGATAGACAATGTGAGAGAAGTGCTGAATGATGCAGGAGTTACTTTTAGTAAATGTGATTTGATTTGTACTTTATTGGATATTGTTCTGACAAATAATATATTTATTTTTGGTAGTGATTATTATATCCAGAAGGTCAGCATGGCTATGGGTACAGCTTGTGCCAATAGCTATGCCAACCTTTCATTAGTGCACTGGGAATGTTCCCTTGTTCTGTCCAATGAACTATATAGTGAACACATAGTTTGGTATACTAGGTTTGTGGATGATATTTTTTTGTTGTGCCAGGGCACCGAAGTTGAGTTGAACAAATTAATTTGTTATTTAAATGGGACCACAGACTTCCTTAGATTTACGTTTAATTATTCTACACATGAAATTGATTTTTTGGATGTGAGGGTGAGCAAAGACCACCTGAATAATATTAAGACTAGTCTCTATAGGAAGCCAGTTAGGAAAAATAACTTCCTACACAACACAAGTATGCACCCAAACTATACCAAACGCAATGTAATAAAAGGGCATGTATTTAGAGTAATGAGGCTATTTAATGATGATGTAGAGTTATATGGAGCACTCCAGAAATTAAAGTCTGACTTTTTGGAGAGAGGCTATGATGGTCAGATGATTGATAGGTATATAAATGAAGCATGGAAGACCAGAGGTGACCGCTGTAAACCATATTTTAGAGACAGAGTTGTCCTGAATTCTACCAATGATGCAGAAGCCAGTTATGTAATTTTACGAAGTAATGTAGCTGATAAAAAACTGAGGATGCCTTTGACATTTGCCCATAATATTAGTACTGTTTGTGATGTCATCAATAGGAACTGGGGTATCCTTTCTACTGCTGAAGGTCTAAAGGGTGTAATTGAAGCTAAACCGAATTTTACATTTCATAACAGTAGAATATTGAAGAGCCATTTATGCTATAAGTCTGACGTATCTAGTACCTGGTGCAACTCTGACAGGATAGGCATATATGCGTGCAGAAGTTGCACAGCCTGTATACATGTTCACATAGACAGGAGTTTTACACATCCACACATGGGCTTTAGGTTTAACAGTGCCCATTATGCTGATTGTAAAACATCTAATGTTGTTTATTTTGTGTATTGTGTCATATGTTTCTCTTTCTACATTGGTAAAACTAACAGGCGGTTCAGGGATAGGATATTGGAACACTACAGAGACATTAGCAATAGTAAAGAGAGTAATGCCCCTGCCATGCATAATAAAAATGAAGGGTCCAATCATACATTTAAATTTCTAGTTTTAGAAATTCTATTTGATAATAGAAGAGGGAGAGACTTGGTGAATGACACCGAGGCTGCGGAACAGAAATGGATAATGTTATTCAGTGCTGATAAACCCCCCGGCCTGAATAACAAGGAGTCCTTGAAATCTTTTTTAAAAGCTCAGCCATTAAAACATTAAATAAGCTATCAGTTGTTATTCTATGCTTACTTGATAAGTGTTTTTTTATATATATTTATACTTATTTTTAAGGTATTGCACACAATACGACTATACTCCTATGAGTATGGCTTAGAGGTTATTTGATGTTTTATATATATATATATATATATATATATATATATATATATATATATATATATATATATATATATATATATATATATATATAAACATAGGTATATATGAAGTAGTTCTATTGCACATATCATGGTTTATCTTAATAGATTTGTATGTTCTTAGGTTCTTTTGTGTGACCACAACATCTTTATATGTTGATTGTTTTTAATAATTTTATATGCAGTGTGTTGCACATTTATTATACACAACATTGTGATGATTTTATGTTTTTTTACTATAGTTAATATGTTTAACAGAATAATGTTACTGTTTCTTTAAGGAAAGTTAATTGTCCTTAATTGATTCCACTATAAACTGTGTAACTATATTCACTTATTGTCTGATGAAGGGGTTGGATCTCTGAAAGCGCTTACTATCTTAATAAACTACGTTGCTATGGTACAGCTGGTGTTTCTTCTTTTGCTGAATATAAGGTTTCCACCACTCTTTCCAGTTACATTCTGGAATGTATCCAATTTAAATGATCTATTCCTGCCACGCACTCAAACTCCATTGAGGTGTGGCACCATAGATTGAAGTGCTTGCTACGTGCAAGAAACACAGACTTGCATGTTCTACTGCTAGCTTTAGTTCGCAAACAAAATCATGTTGACAAACTGCGGATTCAGACGGAAACAGGATGTCCTCCTTCTCTGAAGAAAAAGAGACTTGTAGCCTGGCATGAACAATTCAGGACTGTACTGGTGCAGAGGACGTGTTACACCAGCTTGGACTTTGTGAAAGCTATAGCTTGCCTACTAAAAATGTAATAAATGTAATGTTTGCCTGTGGTGTTTAGTACTGGCATACAGTGCTTGAGTGTTCACTACATAGGTCAGAAACTAGGTGTTCTACAACGGGACAACTTCCACTATGGGATGTTTTACACTTGGTAATGATGTACATACACCACTTTGTTTGATGGAGTTGCACAGCAATGGGAAGTGACTGTCAGTTACGTGATGTGATGTTTTCATTTGTACATGCAACTTGGATACACAATGTGATGTTTCCGTTTGTACATAGCACTTGGATACAATGTTTGGGTTTGTTGATATGGGGCTCACTATTATGTTGTCGGTGTTTTGAACGTCAGTTTTCTGCATATCGGGTTTTTGAGTTGACGGTGTTTTGGGATGAAGGCTATTTCATGTCGGTCTTATCATAGTCAGTCTTGTAAGCTGTCGGTCTACAGTAGTAGACCCATACAAATATATCTATCTATATCTATCTATATATCTATATATATATATCTATCTATCTATTTATCTATATATATGTATATATATATATATATATATATATATATATATATGGGTCTACTTTACATGGTCGACATTTCAATGTAAAAGAAACACAGCAAACACTTACCTTCACATTGCTCCACCCCTCACAACCCCCTGGAACTTAAATATACCAGCTATGAAATTGCACTACAGTGCGGAAGATGGAAATTTTTCCATTACGCACTGTATGGAGATGCCCATTCCGCATGATCGACATTTCAAAAGTCGACCATATGGTCTTCAACTTTATAAAATGTTGACCACGTGAAGGGAACCCATATATATATATATATATATATATATATATATATATACAAATGTGTGTGTATAAGGAATCTATGTTTTTTAACTTACTATAATGCAGTATTACTGTCATCATACTTTTGTTTTAAGTAATTTGCATATTCAATGTGGAGACTGACTCATCAATATTCTTTTTCATGGGTTTTGAAGTATTCTGTTAAAATAAATCTTTCAGACTATGATTATTTTCCCTCACTTGTTTAAGAAATAAAAGTCAGTTTAGAATGTTTTAAAAGCTTGAGATAAGAAAGTTGTGGAAATGATCTCTGCCTCTTCATTACATAATAAGAGGGGATCATGGTGTTGAACTTCCATTTGGTGGACAGTCAGGCAGAGAACAAAAACAATGGGGAGAACTTAATAAAGCCTACATTGTCTTTTTGTTCTGTGTAGGCATAGTGGCGCACTGCTTACATGAAAGTAAGCAGGTGTGCAATCCAGTAAACAGAGCTGGGTGGCATGCATGCGTCTACATGGAAGTATCTGTGGTATACAAATCACCTAAGCAGGTGAATTGCATGCAAATGAGGGAGGTAGAGTGATCCAGAAATCAGGTAGGCAGTCTTGTAGACTCCTTGTTGGCATCTGTAGTGTACAGAGAAAAAGTCTGTCTACAGGATGTAAAAAAAAAAAAAAAAAACAGGAGCTGTAAAAGTGCAGGTAGATGGGTTGAAATAGCATAGCAGAGACAGATATGTGCAAAACTATCCACCATGTGTCCAAAACCATATGGAAAATAATTTAAAATGATTTTATTTTTTTTAATAATGTGGGTATGTTTGAGCGGCGCACATGCCATTATGAAAATAATTAAAATGTGTAAAAACGAAATTTAGTAGCATATGACAGTCATGTAGTATAGAACCCTGTGTAGAGTATCCACAATGGTGGAATGATTCTGTTGATAAGGAGATCATGCCTGGAATCATGTCATTTCCAGGTTGTGTGCACGGATCCCTATGCAAATGGGTGGGGGTTACTGAATAGCACAGATGGGTATCCATTTCCGCAGATCCCATCCGCGTAGGCACAGAACCATGTTGATGTCCACAGAAAAGGTAGCTGACATCAAAGAGGGTGTGTCTGAAGACTTGTAAGCTCATTGGAGCTCAGCAGTGTCTTTTTGTGTAACGCAGCATCTTGCTGAGCAGGGGGTGTGTACACTGACTGCTAAGCTTTGCTTACCTTCGGGGTGTGTGTTTCATCAGGTTTGAGCTTGTTTGCTTGGTGGGCCACTGTGCTGAGCATGACCTTTCATGGGGTCGTGTACACTGAGTGCTCAGCACTACCTTTGTGGTGCATGTTTGCATGGCGTGGCACTCTGCTGAGTGAGGAAGGTTGTTCAAAAAAATAAATAAATTGGCTGAGAAAGGCAATGATATCTTAATTACTGATGACCCCTGTTTCACTTAAACTAGGGCCATTAACAGTCCTTAATGATGTACTTGGCAGGTGGACTACATTATAGGTAGTCAATCACATATGCTGCACCTACAACAGATCACTATAAAGGTTTCATACACCGTACAATCTGATTTCATCCCCGTAATCTGCACCAGTGGAGTACAGACTTGGGAGTTTTAACTGAAGGAATGCAAGGGTCTGCTGCAGGTCTGCTACATATGTATGTGCTAGATGCTGAGGTCAATGCTGCTTCTGCTGCTACTGACTATAGGCTTAGACTGAGAAGGAGAAGAGTGTTCAGACCCAGGGTAACCTCCCAGGAGCTACATGAGCTGGAGATTGTACAGAGCTATAGGGCAGACAAGGACATACTACAAGAACTCACTGAGGTCTGCTGACCTCAACTCAGACCCAGAGCCAACATAGGGGAACCCATCCCAGTGGAAACAAAGGTATGTGTAGCTCTTCGAATACTAGCGACAGGTACTTTCCAAAGACTAACTGAGGACATGATGGGGATGTTACAGGCATCAGCATCCAGAGTACTCCACCAGTTCCTGGATGCCATGCTACAACATGCCAGTGAGCACATTTATTTTCCCCTTACCCCTGAGGTGAGGGCCAGCAGTATGTAACACTTCTACCATGTAGCACACTACCTTGAGATACTGGGTGCCATAGACTGCACTCATGTTCACACCAAGGATCACCCAGTGAGGAGGATAAAATCTACATCAACTGCAAGGGGTAACAGTCCATTAACTGCCAGTTCATGTGCAATGCCAAGGGCATTATCATAAATGTGTGTGCTGGTAGTCCTGGCAATTATCACGACTCCCATATCTGGCATGCATCACAGCTGTGCCAGATGTTTCCTAGAGGGGACATCCCACACGGTCACTTACTGGGGGATGTTGGCTACTCACTGGAACTGTGGATGATGACACCCATCAAAATGCACACCCACCCACTGAAGAATGCCATAATGAGGCAAACATACAAACTAGGAACATCATAGGGCATGTGTTTGGGTTGCTAAAGTCACGGTTCCAGTGCTGAGATATATCTGGTGGAGCACTGCAGTGCTCTCCAGCTACATGTGCACACATGTTCACAGTATGTGCCATGCTACACAATATAATCATGTGGAAACAGCTGCAGCAGGATCAGCAAAGGGAAGGGATGCACAGTCCCCCACCAGTCACACAGGTCACCACAGCCACAACCACAGGGGGACTCCGAGGAGGAAACCCCTGACGTTAACCCTGTAGGTGGACGTAGGCATGCCCAGTATGTCCTGGCACAATGCATAGCACATGTACTGACAACCTAGGGCCCTAGGGACTGACACTTTACTCTGATTTGCATACATATTTGTAAAAATGATGCCAGCCAGCCCACACAACCTGTAACTAACCATGTATTGGCTGTGCATTGCATGCATTAGACAGAGTCAGCCACAGACTACACGTCTGTCAACTGCTGCATTCACAAGGTAAGTCACATACCTATTCACCAATTGCAAGGAGTACTAGAATATGGTAGCCTATGTATGGATCTGCTGCATGTATACAAGGGAATATAGTGGGCTACTGGGAAGATCTAACAGCCACTTGAGACAGCAGGTACTCTGTCCAATAGTGCATGCTCCACAATATGTACTAAGCCACATGGCTGAAAAGTCCTCTACATTATTCAAGGGAGATGGCAAACAGTGGGGTCACACACCAGTTGCGCAACTGTCTATGCCAGCAGAGCATGGGTTGGTCTTCCCACACCTCCAGCACATCAGTATACCCATACATCTGCTGTAACAGTAAATCTGCAATGATATATCAGCAGATCAGACAGTTCCAGGGCTGTGACATAGAACCTGGCCACACGTTCTATTTCTCACATAACGCAGGGGTGACAATGTATGTCTGTATGCTGTTGATTGTGTGATGAATGACACATTCCTGCCTGGCAGCCTGTGTGGCTCAGTAGGCTAGGGACCTTAGCATGGGTGATGGCATTTATGGTTTGAATCTAGCAGTATCCACATCTTTTGCATGTGAGTTAGTCATATGGTGGTGTCCCCACAGACTGTCATACCCCTCAATCTGTTACTGCATGAAAGCTGGATGAAGCCAGAGAGAAAGGGGGACAAATGGCTAAAACTAGAGACAGATATTCAGTTGCTCTGATTCACCTGGAAGGTGGCTAGTATAAAAGCATGTTTCACCAGTACAGCATATCTGAAGGATATAAAGTGCAACACTCAAATGTTTTTCTGTAGTTAGTACTATTCACTGACTGCCTTATACAACATTTTACTGGAACACAAGTGTATGAGGAACATGCCAGGCATATGGGGTACAATGCTGGACGTTATGAAAAATTGTGTACCGTGAGAGGCATTAAAACTGTCACCTTGTATTGTGGTGTTACATCATGTACCCCAGTCACATATTAATTAGAGCATACAACCAGGGAATGCCATGGACAATGTCAGGGAAGTGCTGTAGAAGTGCTCAGGTTTGGATCCTGTCAATTACATTATTACATTGGAAATAGGTCCAGCTGCCAATGTCTGTAGTACACAAAACTCCGGCCCAGAGTGCAGGTAGCTCTGACCTGGAGAGTCACCTTGTAAGTACTGACAGTCTCACTGGGCATGCTCCCATGCTTAGCTAGCCTGAGTGCAATTCTATTGCCGCTTCCTCACAAAGATCTGCAATGTAGAAATACATCTGTAGATACAGACAGCTATTTCTACATCTGTCTGACCCTATCTCGTTCCCACGTGCATTTTGTATCTATTTGTATGTACCCCATATACATATTATACCGATATATATATATATATATATATATATATATATATATATATATATATATATATATATATATATATATATATATATATATATATATATATATATATATTAATTACAATGATACATAGACTCTCTACCTATATCTACAGTAGTCATATACATAATGTACATACACAACATTTATAGAGACATCTCTGTTATACACATCTATATATATATATATATATATATATATATATGTGTGTGTGTGTGTGTGTGTGTGTGTGTATGTGTGTGTTTTTGGATATAGTTTCTCTGTGCAATGTTTATGCATTTTATGGCTCTGTGACTAGCTGTTCTGGCCTCTATATTGCCCTCCTCTATAAGGCCTGCTGATGTCATCTACATCAAGAGCGCTGGCTGACAATCTAGCATCAGCTAAACTCCATGGAGTATGTGATAAGTTCTGTGAGCAATAGTGTGTAATAGTAGATAGGTAGGTGTTCTAGTCTCACATCAACCTACTGTGTGTGTGTGTGTGTGTGTGTGTGTGTGTGTGTGTGTGTGTGTGTGTGTGTGTGTTATTACCATAAGTGGTGACTAATCTGATGGGTTGTTACAAAATGTTGACATACTATAAGGTATACCTGGGTATTTATTTAGCCTAGATACTTCTGGCATATGAATACACTAATTCTCAATGTTAAACTAAGGTTTTGTCAACCTAGTGCATCATAAGGATTTTCATATATTACTATAACATAGTGCAATTTAATTTTCATTTTTTATTTTTTATCTTTTTATGATTTCTAGTTTTGTTCCTAGCTGTTTTACACAATCATATTGCTACCAGCATTAACTAATTGCAGATGTGTCACATAAGATTGTTGACCAATGGTAGGAGCATACCAATTAATAGAGAGGTATTTAAGGAGTACCAGGATGTTATGTTGGTTTGTACAACTATTTTTGACTAAAAGAAATGTAACATTGATAAAGGCTTGTAAAGCCAAAACATTTTCTACACAGGCAGCTTTTTAGCTACCTGGCAAAAAATCTTATTTTGATTCAATACATTCTGCTGCTTCGAGTGCTGGTCCCTTTTTTGGATTTTACATTGTAGGGGTGCTGGAGGCCAAGGCTGTGCCAAGCAGTGGATAGCATGTTTATGAGTCAGGAGGGATGTGGGTTAGATGGGCCATGGAGAGGTGCCGTGTGTGTCTGTAGGTGACCTGCATGTGATAGTGGTGTTTGAGTGTGTGAGTGTACACAGTCAAGCCCAGTACTAGCCCTACACATGTGTATGTTGGACAGCTGTGGACCATACACGGTAGAGTGGACAGTTCACCATCTCTGGCCATGAACACAGGAGCTAGCTCTGCCAGTTGTAGCACTGGCACCATCATGCCCAAGGTCAGATGCAGTGCTAGTACCTGACGGCGACTGAAAAATGCTGGTGCTGTGCCCCCCATAGGACCACCCAGGACCACGTGCCCATGTCCTGCCATGTCATGGTGTGGACATTACACTCTGTAGTGCTGAAGGTACTGCCATTACCTGAGCATAACTGTGCATGGCCATGTGGACTCTCAGCAGATGGTGTTGTTGACCTATGTCCATGTGTCCAACACCTAACTCCAACCAGATGTTCCAGCACAATGTGCGGTCCAAAACAGACACTGTCTCAGTCCACTGTCTCTCCACTGCATCAGTGAACTGATCCAGGTTGTCCTCAATGTAGTGGAGGCAGTCATGGATGTCAGAATTTGCTAAGTCCATAACCCTAAGCATCCATCTGGTGTTGCATTCAGAATATGCCTGTGCCTCCATGATGGCCAGAAACATGTGCAGAGTGACCCGTGATGTGACACCTGCAACAGGTGGTGGATGGACAGCAGTCCTCCTACAAGCACCCCTGTCAATCCAACTGTGTGGGACCTCACTAGCTCTCTGTCTATTGCCAGTGTCTACACTCACTGACATCATAGCTGCCACTCTGTCCTGTTCAATGGCGTCACCCTCTGACTGTCCAATATCTGTGGCCTCTGGGGACTGGATATGTGTGAGAATACTGACTGTGTGCAATGACAATGGGGGCAGAAAAGGGATGTCAACCTCTGAGACAGATTCAGCCCCCAACAACCCCATCTGTGCCTCACTATGGCCACCATCATCATAAGAGTCCAATGAGGCACTGACATCAGGTTGTGATAGGGACAGACTCCAACCCTCCCCCCGGTCACCTGTGAAAACCAAGACAAAAGCAGTACATTACTACCTGCACTTTTATATATGGTAATCCACACAGACTCATACAAATGAGGATCCAAAACTGCATTACCAGTCACACATCTTCTCATCTCTGCTCCCATGCACAACAGACAACCTCACAAAAACATGCACAGACAAGGAAGCCATTTATAACATTCACTTTAGCCACATCCAGGTAAAGTTGCCAGTACAATCTACCTGTAAGATGCAAAATATGACACTATACCTGATTGATCTACACATAAAACCCAGTTCACCTATTTTGAGAATGATATGCCAGTACTAGTGTCATTGCCTCAGGTATGTAGCATCTCCCTTTTGTGTTTGAAAAGGCATCTTGGAGTAATTACCTCATGTATACCAGGCTGTGTAGCTTCTCATAACTAAAAGTGCAGACATATCAATGATTGTTCAAATACACACCTGTGACTAACCAGTCCATGAAACATAGTTATCTGTTCCAGAATGGAACATACAAATATTCTACTCTTGCTAAACACAACATTTATACATAGGGCAATATGGAAGCCCTTAACTTTCATAGGGTACATATGATCCGTAAAAAAATGTATCACACTCAGCAGGTACAGGACCATGGGCTTAGGCCACTCCTGAAGAACCTATGAAAAGGTGAGGGAGAGGTATTGTCAACACCACCAAATGGTGCAGCACTACAAAGTAATATGTGCATATATCCACATGTACAGTACCTACTGTGATACTGGCTGTATTGCTGACATTCTGAGTATGTGTGCACAACTGTGTGTAAATCCTAACTCCCCCCCCAATGCAGATAGACCTAACACCTATGTACAGGTATATACAGCCTGCCACAATGACTGATACAGTATTACAATGGTGAATGCAGTACGCTTACCTGGATGCTCCTCGGCTGTGTACACTGTGGCACCCACCTCCATGATGTATGGTGTGATGGATGCCTGGGAGCTGTTGTGTGTTCCTAGTTCATCAGGAATTCCTCTTTGGCTGTGAGTGGATGTTCTGTTGCAGGGTCTCCACTGGTGGCATCATGATCCCTGGGAAAATCAACTGCCTTTCGTCGGGCAGCATTCAGCATTCTGTGGACTGGTGCCGGACCTGCTCACAGGTCCTGTCCTGTTGGCCAATCTGATTGAAATCCTGCACAAGGTCTGCCCACAATGCTGCCTGCTGCTCCCAAGTAAGCCTCCCTCTGGGCAACAAGATCTAATGGTGTTGTCTCAGTCCACCCACTATCATGTCATTCTCTGTTTCTGAGAAGGGGGCATGTCTTCTGTGGTACATGGTTCCTGAAAGACAACAAAAGGGAACACATTACAGGACCAGATACATGGACATCCACTATGTACAGATCCCGCACACCTATAATGTTCTCACTATCCACTGCTCCCTCATACATCATACCCCACAGTCTGGCAATACTCTATGTGTGTGGATACCATCAAGATAGTAGCAATACTGGGGTATGTCCCTGTGTGCCGTGACAGATTCTGCTGTATGTTCTAATGCCCAACACTGCAGTCTACTATGGTGTGCCCCCTATGGGGAAACTCCCACTAATATGTCATATGGCCACTGCCAGATGATTAACAGTGTGCTATCACAGCAACTGTATGGGGACAGTCCAGAAACATCAGTGTGCCACAATGACAGAAAACAATGCAAACCTGCTGTAGGTTCTTCAGCTATACAGATGTTTACAGAATGTCAGGATGTTTGCCTCATAGTTTTGGTAATTTTCACACAAACTTGTGGATCTCTGACAATTATTTAACACTGTCACTGAGTTTAGGCCTTTGTCCCCCCATAAATTATGACTTTGTTCTGGTTTCATGCTGTATGAGGTTGACAGGTATGTTAGGCATAGCTGTCGACCAAACAGGGACATATGTCAACAGAAACAGGGACTTAGCCAGAGGTTGGCATAATGGTTAAGGTGTTTACCTTACAAACATAAGGTGCAGGGTTTGATTCTCACATGGGGTAATTGGCTAGGCTGAAAATGGCCCACAAGGGCAGTTAGCCTAGTACTAATCTATGAACCTATGAACCTATGACATTCAGAGACACTTTTAAAATGTTAGAACTATGTATGTGAGACAGTGACTGAATGAGGGGGATGAATTACAGTACATCATTTGATGTTACAGGAGTGCACACCCTTACTCGTCACTATGTATTATGTGTAATCCACTAGCTTTCCTACAACGGCCAACCATTGTAGGAGGGAGTGACAGGGACAGAGCTGAGATGTGATTAAAAATCAGGGTGAGTTGAGAGGCATGCCTGTAGGTGTAGGACAGCAGAGTATCGCTGACGCATCATTACCATAGATCTAAGTCAGGCTTACTGTTGTAATCCCTCTTCCCCATACCTCCATCCTCCCATCCACATCCTGTCATATGGAGAAATCTATCACATACCTGCTGGAGTGCAATACTCCTTTTTTGAACTTTGCTTCAGGTATATGTTTGGAAATCTGCACTTTGTGCGAGTTAAGTCTCATACAGAGCTGTTCCCAGCTCCCAGCAAGCAGCTGCTTGCTTTTTTAAGGTACTGCTCATTAGCAGGTAATTGCCTCTGCACCAGTCTGTGCCTTAGAATTGCTAATTGCAGCCCAAACAGCTGAATGACATGGCACTACAGTGCAATATATAAGGCCTTCATGTAGGCTTTGGCCCCTTTCTTAGTTTTTGAGATGGACATTACTGAGGTGTAGAGATGTTTGGGGTATGTCCACAGTTTCACCTCATATCTGTGGTCAGTGTCCCATGACATAGTGGTCATCTGGCAGTTCACTGGCAAGCATTGTGGGTTGAGGTCAGTAATGAAAGAGGCACACTTTTGTGTCAGACTTCATACCCATCAGAATATGCATGCTAATGCAATAGCTGTTATTCTATCAACCTACTATCTTTGCAGGGGCAAACCTTTGCACATGTCCCTATCTGTGGGCCTTAGCCCCCCCATTACATATGGCTGTGTCCGGCTCCCTTGTTCTAGGAGGTTGGGAGGTATGGTAGGTCTGTAGCAGCTACCTTTACATACAGCTGTGTATGCTACAGGCTGCAGCTGCTGCTTCAGCCTAGCGCACATAGGGGGAAGTGTGGACACTTTTGAGGACAGCAAGCTGTAGTGTAACTGTGGCAGCTGTGACAGCCCTGTCATTATGGCAGAGCCAGAGTAAGGGTACCCTGTACAGTCCGATCGAGACATGTGATTAAGGTATGTCTGTTATGCAACAGTGCCAATGACAGAGTAGTAGGCAACATATAGTTAGTCTATACGGATATGTGTAGTGTGTCCCTACCTGCAGGCCTTTGACTTGCAAAACTGGGTAACAGTTCATTAATTAGCAGCAACCTGTGTGGATTAGGATTGCATGACTCAGTCATTACTTGCTATCTTCACAATAATGTAATTGAACTGCTAGACAAAACTGGATTTGAACCCAGGACTGTGTCTGGCAAAATATACTGCATGCAAGGCATTTAACAGTCCACACCACTGAGTCACTGCAAAAGCCTGTGTATTTGCAATATATATGTGCACATAAACAGGCTGTGAGAAACATGTCTACATCCATCATAATGTGCATGGCTTTATATGACTGTATTTCTGCACCAGGGTCCCAGTTGTACATGTACTTTGCCATTGCTGCCTTAGCAGGTGTCTTTCCACAAGTTTCTGATAAAAGGGCACATATACCTGCTATCACAGGTCTCACTTACATCCATTATTATGTCTTTGGCTGCCTACTGGTGTATTATTGCACCAGAGTCTAAGGTACACTCCCATTTTTCACATTAGCTTTTATTTCAGTTACATGCCTAATAACTGCAAGTGACAATCAGTATGTTTTGCTGGCAACATCTGCTGTGCATCAGATCTGTGTGGTGTGGTGGGTTAATGTAGTGGGCTGTAAGTGAGAGGGTCCTGAGTTTGAAACTTAACAGATGTGTTCATTTTGTACAATATAATAAACACATTTAATCATTAAAGCTTATTTAAGCTTAGCAAATTATATGAAACACAAAAGTAAATAGCAGAGCAGTCAGTATAACAGCATGCCACTAACAGTTACAGCATACAGCCAATAAAAATAGCAATTTAATGACATATGTTAATATGTATCTATTATAATGCATAACAATAATAATACATACCCAAAAACAGTTAATGTAAGAACATATGTTAATAGTAAACCATAACTGATGAATAACAGCAATAAATAAATGAAGATAAGTGGGGAGAGAGAGAAAATCAGTCCATTAGTAACATTGCAGCTTACTTCCTTGACAACAGTACTACTATCTACAGGTCTGTATTTTCTTTATGTGTACAGTGAGTACAAGTCTCCTGTAGCTGATGTGACACGTACATACCTGTAATGAACTGCATATTGTAAGTTTGTTTCTCTGTGTTATTATCTTTCACACTGTGTGTTCGTATGACTTTCAATTTGATGCTATTCCTTAACAGTAATGATTTTTTTTGTTATGTAATGTTCTTGGTAGTTTAGTGGAGGCCTCTGCTGAAAATGGACATGTATCCAGCCAGACTAGCCCGGTCAACAAATGTAAAATAAATAAAAAAAAAAATAAAAATAAAATACCTGTCAAGATATACGCATGGGACACTATGGACCAAACTGTAGCAACTGTGGGTACACAACTCCATACAGCACTTGCACATCAGGTGGACCTATATAAATACCAAGGTGTTCTGTGGGCTGAAATGGTGATACTTTGCAATCTAGCTACGCATTGCCATGGTAGTCCTGTAACAGGTGGATTACACACTATTAATTACATAACGTGAAATTGTGACACTTGAGAGATGTATGTGTACAGTACAGTCACTAAACAGCAGTCATGCCTTGATTGGCAGGCATGGGAATAGAATCCAATAGTAGAGTGTTACTGCAGCAACTTTTAACCAAATCTCCAGGCATACAGCCATACTAGGATTACATATATTATTTCTGACTATGCATTGATGATTTTTCACATTCTTGCTAATAATTTTAACAGTCTGGGAAATCTAAATACACAATTCTCTACTCATAACATGGGCTACCTCACCCATACACCTGTAGTTCCTGTGGAGAGAGTATTTGTGAGCATTACATGACTGCTACTATAATATTTAGTGCTACCTAGCACTGGATTTAAATGCTGGTCTGTGTGTGACAACATGTACTATATAGGGAGTGTGAAGATAGGTGAAGATTGCCAGCCAACTAGATATAATTTTGTAGATAATTCTGTCATTTGTAAATATTAATGCAAGCTACAGGCTTGCTCTCTTAAATGTGAAAAGACTGTATTGGATGTTGAACTGAAAAAAAAATGTAACAACAATGCACTGTGCTGTAAGAAAGCTGATAAGTCAAGCATTGTGAAATTCTTTGATCTAAAACTTGGAGCCGAGATGTCTAGAGGTAGACATTCTGCCTATTATTTTGAGGCGAGAGTTAATGGCTAGAATTTACACATATATTTTTTTTTTATTGCTCTGGCTTCCTGACCAGTTGTAAGATCAAAAGGGCTATTAACCTTTGAGTTTCTGTTAGCCTGGGAACCAGAAAGAAATGATGTAGTGTGATATTAATCAGTGGTATTGTGTTATCAATTTAAGGCAAGAAAGAAAAAGGACATTGAGCATTTGTCTTGAGAACATCCAACTCCCCAGCACTCTGCCTGTGTTCTATGTGTAAGTTTATTTTAGAACTGTGTTTTCTCTTAGATATAGCTAGAAACTTGGAAGATTAGATTAGTTTTTTTTTCTGTATTGATGTCAGAACTTTTCTACTGTATTATTTTAAGTATTTATCTGTGATCTCTGAACTCTTGACTAGCACTGTGTAGTAAGAAGTATTGCCTTGTGTTTTTATTATTTATTATTAAATATGTTTAAACCTTTCAACTGTGGCTATTTTGTGTAGAGATAATTTAAGCTCTAGAGTACATTGAATGTATATAGTGATACTGACCAAGCCACTCCAATAAGCCTTGACTGTTCAGTTGCACTTACCATTTGGATAATAGTATTGCACAGTATAATTGGACACCCTTTCATAAGGGCCTTTTAGCAGCTGATAAATATCAGTAGGTGGTGGCAAATGGTCCTACCGTATAGTCTGGGTAAAAGGGGCACAGCTGGAGAACCTGTGCCAGCCTTCCCCAGGAGTGTCTGTGTGGTTGTATATAACTCTTATCTCAAAGTGTGTGTGTGTGTGTGTGTGTGTGTGTGTGTGTGTGTGTGTGTGTGTGTGTGTGTGTGTGTGTGTGCGTGTCAGCTACTTGGGCAGGGACACAAAGCACTGGTTGGACAGAGAGGGTGCTGGAGATTTTAGCTTGCCCACTAGGCTGAGATCTGAACCCTATAGCTGCCAGTGGGGAGTCTTTTTGGGGACCTGGAGAGAAAGGGAGGAACCAGCCCCAGACTGACTGTGATCTCTGAGTGCTCTTAAGGGAAATTGTACTTTACACTGTGTGTATTTAGTATCCTTTTCCTATATGGACACCCCCTCACTGGTGTTAGCGGTGAGGATTGTGGCTCCTTGATTGCTGGTCCAGTGCACAGGTGTCACAGATAGCATTTAACAAACTGAGCTACTGAGTCACTACTGAGTATTGCCTAACTGATATTTATCTAGAGCTTACCTGGAACCAAAATATGACCTGGCAGTACTACTACAGTGTTATACTGGACTGTAGTGACAGTAGAAGTCACATGGCCCTGGACTCCAGAATGCCCCACACTGCACCCCAAAGCATGCACCTTTACCAACACTATCCATAGTACTCTTCAGAGACAGAACTCCAATGGATTCTGCTGTATTCCTGCCTATTTGGCTTAATATAGGCTGCTTTTCTGCCCTTACATGTCATTGGGCAATATTCAAAAAAGCTCCACATACAAAATACAAGAATAATGCAGATAGTAGGTATACTATATATCAGTCTAACAATGCTGAAGTACACACTTTATTGTTAGGGGGTTGAAATATCTGTGAAGTCAACAAACAATATCATGGGCTACCTCACCCATATACCTTGCTTACCTGATGTTTGTGGATGACAGAGCATTATGCGAACAATAGCAGCCTAGACACAGCCATTAATGGTACTATATGTGTTAAACAATGCAATTGACAGCCATTAGATTTGCATTCTATAGCTATTACAGTATTATACTTAACTGCAGCACCTTACCTTACAGTCTGAATGCATACAGCTCTACTGCAATGGTTACAAGACAATCCTGATGTATACCATTTTCCTCAGTGTTATTGATATTGATTCATTTTTATTGCAGAACAGTTGGCATTATTTATTTCTTGCAATACAGCTCTAATTCCACATTTCTTGCACTACAGACTTTATTGTATATACTTTAATGCATTTACTGGTATTGTTTCACGTTTTTATTGCACAACATTTGGCTTTATTAATTTCTTTCAAAACAGCTGTAATTCCACATTTATTGCACTACAGGCTTTATTGTATATACTTTAATGCAGTTAATGCTTTACCTTTTCTTGCTTATTTCACTGCAGTTAGCATAATGCATCTGTACTCACCACACTCACAGCACAACCTGGCCAAGTGCCCAGTGTGTGACTCAACATTGCGAGCCCTCTCTTCTACAGCTGTTGAGAGAGAAGCACACCATTATGCATGCCAGTTTTGCAGACATTCAAATTAGATATTGGTAAAACAGAGGTAAAATTCCTTACATACTTGTGGGGCATTCTCTGCCCGAGATTTTTGTACCCAGGTGTCCAAGAGATCCCTCTTTTGCTGTTTCAGGTCATCATGGTAGTAACGACACTGCACACCTGTGTGGGAGATATCAGTAACAATGGTGAATTCTCCGTCCAGCTAGTCCCAGCACTCTGCCTTACAGTCCAAGCCCTGGAAACCTCCTTGCAGCAGCCGGACATCATGGTTTTTAACTAGGAGTCCAACCATGGCCCTGGACTCCAGAATGCCCCACACTGCACCCCAAAGCGTGCACCTTTACCAGCACTATCCATAGTACTCTTCAGAAACAGAACTCCAATGGATTCTGCTGTATTCCTGCCTATTTGGCTTAATATAGGCTGCTTTTCTGCCCTTACATGTCATTGGGCAATATTCAAAAAAGCTCCACATCATTTAGCATGGTGCAAACCAGTGCATCTGAGCAAAGATGTGCGAAAACTTGCAGAACCAGAGTCTTAGTGGAGCTTAGCAGCACACAAACCAGCCAAGTAATGCCAAGAAGTGCATAAACATTGGCAGCTATTATCGTGTTTATGTGACACTTAGCAGGTCTTAGCAGGTCTCAGCAAAGCTTAGCAAACTGCAAAGGAGCCATATTTTAAATTAGTTTGCAAAATATGTATATTAAAATTAAATACTTATTTGCCTTCCATGTATTCAAACCCTGAACCTAATACACATGCAGCCGTGACTCTACCCATTAAGCTACATGGATACTCAGCCACCAGGTGTACCTTTACATATAACACTGAGCTACCTATAAGCAGTGCTGAGCACCACACTGTGCTGCAAAAACACACCCAGATACACTTAAACATACATTTAAATAAATAATTAAATACATCTGGTTTCTATTTTTACATGTCTGGCAGTTATCTGCTGTCTTATCTGTGGGTGCCACTTAGCAATTGCTGTGCTCTGCACAGCGCAAACATGCTTTTTTATTAAAAAAAAATAACATAACACAGAAGGACAGTCCAGGGAGTCTCTTACTCATCTGCAGACATGGTTAGCACTACACCACTCCCTACATTGATTCAACACCCATGTTCCTTGGGTCTCCCTCAGCAACACACTATCATTAATATGCATGGCTCGCTGCCAAGGGGGAACCATGTGCACAGACATGGTAACATTCCATGTAGGCTCTATTCTGTGCCTACATGGATTTTATTAAATGCTGGGGAATTACTTTACCTGCTTTACATACTATTTTATTTAAGTAAGGATAATAAAATGTCATATATATGTTTAGAATTACTTATTTACGTATAGAGATACATTTCTTATGCAGAAAGATACTGCACGTTATGTGAGATAAAAAGTGCTGAACATATTTTTCAGATAGATTCATATGAATTGCAAAGTTATCTGACTGCATTATAATGGCTAATGAAATAGCAAAGTGATGTTTTAAGTGTCTATTTTTGTTATAAGTATGTGCATCTAATGTTTGTTTTGAATACTGACTCACATGTAGCAGTATGTTTATGCAAAATCATTAAGTTCTTATTCTCTTCCTCTTTCACAATATTCCATTTTATGTTTTAACCTGATTGTAGAATGACTGTGTGTATATATATATATATATATATATATATATATATATATATATATATATATATATATATATATATATCTACCTGTGAAGATATTTTTTGAGAATTTGGAAAGCCTAATTTGCATGTTAATTATATTGCCAGAATAGTGTTTTGTTTGTTTCTTTTAAATGTCAACCTGGGAGTTGTGAAAATGACCATTAACATTTGGCTGATTAAAAGTATTGTCAGTTTTCCACAGATTTCAAAGTTAATACATTTTCTGAATCAAATCCTTTGTTTTATACCCATTACTCAAACAGATGTGGTACACAGACAATAACTGTTAGTGCACATATTTCAAATGATTTTTTTAAATAGAAAAGGTAAAAGACATAGCATGTCCTTTATCATACCACCATGTAGTTTATTATAGAATAATGATAAATCCAAGAAAACTGGCTTCTTTTAATTAGTTGCAAGCTTATATAATGAAATTAAATGATTCTAAACAATGTTTTTTAACAGATATACAACAGTTATTAAACCTATGTTTGTGCTGTGACCAGTTATTGGTTTCTTCTTGCTGCTGTTCTTCAAGTCGTTACATACAACAGTTATTAGCCTATAATAATAATAGTGGTGTTACTGATGAGTTCCTAGAAGACATAAAAGCATATTTATATGACAAAGTCTCAACTTTGCATTACAACAAGAGAAAGTAATGTGATAGAGGCTTGCTGGAACTGCAAGAAAAAATAAAATAAAGTTAAAAATACTGAAATGATGAAAGGGCTCTCATCGCAAACAAAAATGCAGAACTTCAGATGTTCATACAGCATAAGATTTCCATCAGTTTAGAAAAAAGTCAGATTAAATTCTTATTCTGTAACTTACATAAACTTACATATATTAGTTCTTAGATCCACAATTATAGCAATAACTAATTAAGTCAAGAATAATTCCATCCATGGCAGTAATTAAAAATATGGATGTGTAAGAAATTTGGGAATGTTCTGAAAAGCACTATAATAAATGTATTGCACAGAATAGAAGTGAATCAAATGAAAAGCATAATTGATGCTCTTTTAACAAAAATATAGAAAAATATTTTTGGACAAATAAGAAAAATAAAATGTTTTGTCTATAGCCAAAATAAAGAAGCAAATTACTGGGTTGAATGAAAATAAAGCTCCAGGTAATTATAGCACCATTGCTGAATTATATAGAATATTGGCTCTCACTGCATTACTTCTTTCACACAAAGTATCCACATAAACTAATTCATTTAAATGCTTCCATCATAAAAGTATACTATCATTTCTCCTTTATTAAAATATGATAACTATCCATCCTTATGCTCTTTTTATATGCTTATCTCATTGCAGAATGTTGATTACAAAGCTTTTATGTCACCCTTTGTGAATAGATAAAAAAAATACTACGTACATTAATAGAGGAAGACTATTACTTTAAATGAAATAGACCAACACAAGATAACATCAAATGAATAATTACTTTAATTTGTTATACTACTAGTAATAAATCAGAACTGTCTATAATTAGCCTGGATCTAGATAAAACTTTCAATTCAAGACCTGGTCTTATTTAAATAAGGTATTAGAAATACAAAGATTTCCAAGTAATTTTATATATCTTATTAATCATGTTTAACAAAAATTAATTCTCATATGACAAACTAGGATCTTTTATTTCTCAGTCAATAAAGATAATCCCTTACCTACTTTATTACTTCTTTTGACTTTTGAGTCTGTAGCCAAATACATACAATTTAACAGTGATACATAAGGATTTAAAATGAATGATCACTACACTTCTAACATTCAGTTATTCACTGATTAAATACTCTTAACAACATGTAGCCAATTATATAAAATGTAACTATGATATAGAAGAATTTAAAATAAATGATCAATATACTTGTAAAATTTAGTCATTTGCTGATGATATACTGTTAACAATAGATAATATTGATTCTTCACTACTAAGTATTAAAAGAGTTTGAATTTATGTCAGGTCTAATTTTCAATCATAATAAAACTAGCAGCTTATTAATTAACAAAGAGTTAAAATTGTTTGATGGAAACTGGTAGCAAAGTTAAATAGGATGGTAAAGAGATTAACTATTTAAGAGTTATTCTTATATGCAATTGTAAATAAATTCCAACAATAATGTATAAAAATATTTTAGAAAATATTAAAGCAATAATAAATAAATTAAAAAAGGTATTCTTTTCCTATGGAAAGTATGTTGATTTTAGTAAAAATGGTTATTTTACTCAAAATATTACAAATTAAAAGACAATTTCTTTAAACCCTTCAAAATAATGTATTCAGCAATTTAACTGCATCTGATTGAATTTCTTATGGCACTCCAACATAACTAGAATAGCTTGGGACATCATGTACAAAAATGGAAAGGTGGTAAAATAGGATTTCCTACCTTAAAAACATATACAATAGCTTCAGTTATCAAACCAATGGCTTTATGGTTAAATTTTAATTATTCAACCAATTAGATAAAACACCACTTGGTTTCATAAAGAAAAAAAAAAGGATTGCTATACAGCATAAACAAATTTTGGATAATAATAAGAATTGGCTGTTAAAGAAATATCTATTTAAAAAATACCAATAATCCCACAGATCCCACTTACATAAACAATATATTAAAACAACTGAAGCTGGTATATATAAATACCACAAGCTAGAAATATGGTGTTCCACAATTCTTTATTGAATTTTTACTAGAATGTAGACAGTCTGTATTTTCAAAATTGCTAAGTTTAAAAATAAAGATTTGATCTTTTGGAATAAAATGTTAAGGCAGACAAAACTGCTTAGCACAGACTATTTAATGTGCAAATATAATTTGGATATGTAAAACTGGATTACAGTACAAATCATTACACAACTTTTAATCTTTCAAGTTGATTTAATGTCACATATAATTAAAAATGAATGTCAGCCAGTATTTGATTTTCTAAATAATCTCAAAACAAATGAGATAGATCATATTTATACAATATATATATATATATGTATATATATATATATATATATATATATATATATATATATATAAATAAAATTAAGAACGATAAGTTTTATATCAAAGATAACTTTGGGATTATACTCTCCAAATTATCAGCTCAACTTTAACTATAATAGATAATGTCCTCAAAACATACTCTTAGAAATTTATATATGGATCATTTATTACTCCACATAAAACTTAAATGAAAGGAAAGCATTGATTATTGGGGGGTATAAATCCTTAATCAAAGCAAAGTGGTAACATTTGGTTTATGACTGCAAAGTCCTATAACCCTTTTGGAGAAAAGTCAACTTTTCCTGCAATCATTGTGGTCCAGTAAATTTATACTGCCTATTTGTCTGGTATTGTTTAATGCTCTAATTCCCAGACATGTAATCAAAGTCTCAATTTCCACTTTTCTGGAACTTTTTAACAATATCTCTGAAAATGCAAAATAACCCATAGTATGATTACTGGAAAAATTTAACTCATTAAAATATCAAGCTATATTCTATGATCAGTTTACAGCTGCTTAATTAATTTTAGTAATGCATATAAGAAGAGTGGATGCAGACATTTGTGAAAGTAATTTATTTTAAAATGATAATGTGTTTGTTCCTGCATATGCAATTCAATAAAACATATTTAAACAAAGAAAATGCAAAGCACCTACAGATAGCAGATATCTGAATTCCCATAATGCACTGCTTTATGTACTGAAGACTTCAGTCTCTTATCAATTATCTGCTGAAGAAGAATATAAAGTAAATCTACTACTAGACACTGTTTAACATCACCTTTCTGATATTTATGTTTTCAGATAACAGTGGTGTTGTGTGTTGTCTGTGCAATATTATAAAGATTTTTTTTTCTTTAATGTAGAAAAGCTCTGGCTATTGTGTACTTTTTCTGGCATACTGATATGTGTATATATATATATATATATATATATATATATATATATATATATATATATATATATATATATATATATTAGGTTAGCGCTGCCTAGATCTCAAGGTATATATTTAGATTCTGAGTCAGTAATACATTTTCTTATTTTTGTAGGTCTATTGCAATATTAGTTACTGGGTATGAAAAATAAAGTTGTGAGGGGGTTTCTTATTTGTGAAGGTCACACAAAACATAAACCGCAATCAAACGTTGGCTGATAAATCCCAAATCCAAGAAGAGCACAGAACAACCCATCACCTTGGCTGAAGAAATAATTTTAATAACTCAATTAACTCTGTGCTTTTGTGCCAACTGCACTTCATCAGACCAGATAGTAGTGCTTGAGGCACTTCATTCATAATTACTATTTTGTAAGTAAAATTCAATAATAACATGTGCATTTGATATTTCATGGCTTTACTCAAAGAAAGTATGGTCTGATGAAGTGCAGTTGGCATGAAAGCTCTTGCCAGAGTAATTTGCATTATTAAAATTATTTCTTCAGCCAAGGTGGTTGGTTGTTGTGTGCTCTTCATGGGTTCTTATTAGTGTAAGTCTGTTACATTATTAATTACTTAGTAAGAAGTCATCATATCACATGACTTGCTAGTAATGCTATATCCATGGATAATAAGTTATTTAATTAACATCCCAGAGCTGTGGCATGTCATTCATTCAGTAGCCTACACACATCCATACATTCCAGAGCATTTTATGAAAAAATATAAATGTAAAAGTATTTAGTGTTGAACTTTGGACTTCTGTCCTGAACCAGCAAGACCCACTCAGACTGGCTGGTTGGCCCTCTGCCTCTGCAGGTTGTCATAACTGTACCATTTCTGGGGCCTAGAATGGGTGATTTTTGTCAGAGATCACAGATGGTCACCCATTTCCTACTTAACATCAGTTTTTTTCCACTTAATGCTAGCCATGACATCTTTAAGTTTCTGCAGGTAAGAGGTAGATCATGATCTTAGTTTCCTTATCTGACTAACTTGGAGCTCAACCTCATGCTTTCACAGCTGCTGCCATCTTTAGAAGTGTCAGAACCAAACTGATTAATGTAACTACAGGACAGAAGTTCAGCGGCTTGGACCCACACCATTTAAGGTTTGGCATCACCATACATAACCTATGCAACGATATGGGGGTATTACCCATGGAAGTGACAGTAGTGCTAAATTTGCATACTGGTTGCACTAAAGCAGTCACATGGATGTCCAGTTTTCTTTTTTAATGCATATGTAGAGATGATTTTGGTATGACAAGGCAAATCAATGATCAGTCACTTAGTTTGTCACGTGCTTATGTCTATTTGGTTGAGCAGAGGAATATTTTCACTTCAATTTCACAATAGTCATTATGATCATCCATTACAAAGCTATGAAAGCATTAGTTTTAAAGTTGTGCTTAAGACACTCCTTTCATAATTACTATTTTGTAAGGGAAATTCAATAATAACATGTGCATTTGTATTTCATGGCTTTACTCAAAGAAAGTGACTGTTAAGAAGTGCTAAAGTGTAGCATATTCTGCATGATGACTATTGATTAGGCTTCAGTAAACTCCAAGCTACTAAATGCTAACCTTTTCTTTTTAAATGCTATGGGATAGTTAGGTTTAATTAACACATGCTATGCACTGCCACTAGTTTTTGAATGCAGCTTACCTGTAAGCTCTCAACGTTTTTCTACACCTATGGTGCCAGATACACAACAAGCATCACTACATCTAAGATCAGCATTGCTGAGGTTTATTTGCATAAGAAAAGTATAAATGGACCTGAATTTCTATTAATAACTACAAATCTGCCATATTTAACCCCTGTCAGTTGAGTTTGGTGGCAATTGAGCATTTGGAAAGTACAAACTAAAGTAAGCTAAAAACAACTTTGCACTTATAAATTATTGGCAAGTTTTGCAAATTCAATTTAACAGATAATTTACTTTAAAATTTTTTTTTTACCCTGAAATGAATGTTAAATGCAATTAATGTATGTCAATGTCAATGGCGAGTGGTACTGACAGGAGATGTGAGTCTGAAGCGCCATTTATTAAAGCTGTGCATTCCTGGCAGTGTAATGTCTATAGGAAATGTAAGGGGGGTGACCACTGAACTTTTTATTCTGTGTAGATCTGGTTTTGTGAAATATATGCTGATAATGGAAATGGAAAACACATAATAATTTTCCATTTTTGATGATGCTGTACACATTACTTGTGGAAAAGGTTAACAGGACGTTCAACAGTTTTGAAGTCTGCTTTACTTTGTTTATATGGATGTTGTCCGGTGTTTGAATAATTCAATGAAATTATTACTGTTGTTATACTCAGTGCTTATGTTAATAATGGTATGATTTTGCTTTGAACTCATCTTTCAGGGTTCTTTTATCATGTTGCTGGGGGCATGGGTATGGTGTAAGGAGTACACACATGCTTTCAGTGCTGTGCTGCAAGAGTGATGAGGATGAGTGTGTTTAATTTCTGTAAATTGAGCTTTACTAAGGCTACTCCTGTATGTTGCCTTAGGTAAAAGCATGATGTAGAAGCAGGGATCCAGACACAGGAATGAAAGTGTCAATTATGCTGACATATGTCACTATGCAATTTTCTTTGACAGTTAATTTTGTTAATCATATGTTTCTTTGATTTTGTTTCGGTCTCTGTTAGTGTTAAAATAATCAGTTATCTACATATCAGTATGTGATATGCTCTATGTTGTGCTATCGCAATCATTTTTTCTTAGTTACCTTTGTTAATATATGACTACTAATGTATAATTTTTAGATCTTACCAATTGTATTATTATTATTATTATTATTATTATTATTATTATTATTATTATTATTGTTATTGTTTGTGGAGCTTTTCTCCCCGGCTCTCTGCTAAAAACAGGCTCCTGGCCCAGTTGGACACTACCCGGTTAACAAATGTAAATAAATAAATAAATAAACAATAAATAAACAGAATCCTCATGGGGGCCCTCAGCACATATGGAAAGTACCTTTTGAAAAAGGGGGGGGGGGCAAAGCAAACTGAGAGATCAAAGATATAGAATCAAGTGTTTCAGGATATAAATTCTGCTGGGAGGAGGAATCACACATTAAAGCAGTGCAGAAAATGGGCCAACAGTACAGTGGAATATGTCAGAGCGAAGGTAAAACAGAATGTAGTTGCCCTTAGTAGAACCAGGGGGATCTTATACACTTATCCTTATATCACCTGATAAGGAATGCCTACTCTCCACATGGGGAGATGACTACAACACTGATGAGGGTGGCACAAGCAGAATCAGATGTGGTGTGGTTACTGGCAGTTATCCACCTCAGTAGCATCCACAGTCATCCATTCAGGAAGGATAACGTATCCACCATGATATACTTACATAATGAAGATGACTGTAGAGGTCAACTGATTACATTTAACTCATGACACTTCCTATCAACAGATGAAGCCCCCATTTCTGCCCATCTTGAAACTAAACTGAGTGTGCTTGGTAAGTTTCCCCCACATATCATTATACAATATTCATTACTGTGCTTCAAAGGGTCGTCAATAATGTCATCAGTTAATCCTTCTCATGGTCAGTAGCAGAGATGCGTAGCTCCATTGTACCAATACAGCTGGAAGATGTCAACAGCAGAATGGCTACTGATGATGATAACGTAACGGTTATATTTCTAAGACAGCCTGAGAACAGTGATCCACAGTCACTAAGTTTAACTGCAGGATCTCACATTCCACAACAGGTACATAACTGCAGGAATTGACACAGGATCAAAAAGTAAATTAGATGAGGACATTGCATTGAGACTGAACAAACACAGAACTCATGTACCTTAAAAACAGTGTTTCCCCAACCACAGGAGCACCTTCTGAAGCATGGCACTTTGTCCGAGGTAGCATTGTCCATTGTTGCACTTGTGCAGAGGGGTGTCAGGTGCTGGCACATGTCAAAGGTCCCTCCAGAAACATGAAAATCATTGTCTGCTCAGAAGCAGATGTCCCAGGACATTGTCTAGGTTCAGTCCACTGCCACAGAGAGTAAGCTAGTGATGGTTAGAGTATTTGAGAATTTCCACCACTACATGGAAGTCATAGAGAGTAAGAACAACGTCCTGCTCAAACTGTTGTGCAGTACAGTGGCACACACTGCAGCCATCACAACCTCCATGCATATAATAGTCAAGACATACCAGACACCTGACTTGAGTAGGAAACAGTGTTAAATGGGGACAAGTATGGGATACTGTGCAATTATGAGGGGGCATAATACATCACACAATACATGATTCTCAGGAAAGTACTGGAAAAAAGTGTGGGGGGATTAACACAAGAAAAGACATGCAGGCCTTGTCAACACATAGCAGAACCTCTTATTTGAGGTCTTTGTCATGCAGCACTGTCAGATCTCTACCTATAAGATCACCTACATGCAGGAGGTCAAGTCAATGCAGCAAGAAAGCATCAAGCTCATAGGCCAGAACTTCCTCACGATCATGGACACCATCACCCACCCTGTCCTTAAGTTATGTTGTATATGACACATCTTACCTGCTGTAAATCAGAGTTGGTAGTGCAGATTTTGAAAATATCATATATGACAATTCATCAGCATGTCTTTCAGTAGACTGATGCTGCTGGTTAAAGTCAGGAGAAATGTTAAAAAAAAGAATAAAAAACATGTAGTAGGGAGGCAGGAAGGGGAAACTGGAGAATGCAATGTAGACCAGTATTAAGAGGATCTTCATCAGCATGTATTTCACTTGAGTAATGCTAATGCTTACAGCAATGGGGGAGGTAATTTGCAGACTGCAATGCAGAACATATTTAAGGGTCTATTCAGCAGCATGAGTGTCATTTGAGTAATGCTATTGCTTAAGATACATGAAAGATAATTAACAGCTGGAAAAAAGGGGGAGGGGGAGCACAGCAAGGAAGTACCCTACACTATTAAGAGTATAACACAAAGTGGAAAAATTATTACATGAATGACACTGACCATGCCATCAACACTAACACTGTTGCCACTGCACCCACAACACTGCACAGATAATTATTGCTATTATTTCTGATGACAGAAGGTCTGGTGTGTATGCCAGAATTAATTAATTTGATGTGCAGTACCTCAACAAAGAACAATAAATTATTTCTGATTTATCAGAAATAAACATGCAGAAACACTACAGTACAGAAAAGAGATGTGATGCAATTTTCCTTTCCTGTGTAAGGTAGCACATCATGAAAACTGCAAGGTGAAATTCAGCACAAGTACATGGCTAAATGTGTAGAATTCCTTCAAGCTACTCAGTCAAGTAGTGCAATAGCAATTGTCAAGTAATGAACATTCTAGCAGAAGCAGTACCTGCATATTTAACTGCAATACCTAAACAAACCACAATCAGCAATACCATACAAAATATACATATGCCATACATGCTGCCAGTTCCATTCACTGCACAGATGTCAGTGAACAGTCAGGCATGACTCTTTCCATATGGTAACAATACACTGTAACTGCATGTAAATCATATTAGTTCATATTTAAAAAAAACAAAAAAACATTCTTTCGAGTTAAGAGGGAATGGCTGATGGTGACAGTAGGCCATGCCCCACACAGCATAACCCACACATAGCACTTCATGCATCAGTTTTACTCTATGCATTTTTTATAACGAAGATAACAATATCCTGAATATCATGATCCATAGCTGTGGACTAGATGCCATTCCTTTACCTGTGCAGCAGTATGCCATACACAAACCTATCACATGGGGTCCCATGCTACTGCTGCTGGCTGGCCACTAACACTATTGCCAGTCATGAAAAGACATATTCTGGGAGCTGTAGTGACATCATAGAACATTTTCCCACCAGACCAGTGCATCATCTTGTGTAGAACCCAACACTAGGTAAACATCCTGCATGCAGTAACAGGGTAACACCGAAGGACAACCCCAGGCTGATCCAGGCAATACAAATGAGTTTTAAGCAAGCCAAACACTCGCTCTGTAACAAGCTATGTCTGGGATAGGGTGCTGTTGTATCTTTCTTTGGCAGCTCCTACAAGATTCTGAACAGGGGTCATTAACCAAGGCTCTAGTGGATAGCCTGCATCACTTGGAAAACAGAAGTAAAGAAAAGGGGATAAGACATAAGAAGAGAAGGGTGCTTTACTACAAAACAATACATTTTCCTAAAAATAACTAATTCTATAATTACGTTTAAAATTTCCACTCACCAACAAGGCAACCATGGGGCATCCCATAATGCAGGAAGAGATAGCAGAGTGAGCTTATGTGCTCGATATGGGAATCATGGGCACTGCCAGGAATGCTGGGCAGACACTTTGTGATGCACCCCCATGCATCATGCCCTACCTGGAAGTTGATGGGATTGCAACCCTTCCTATTTCTGTATCACCACTCCGTGGCCCTTATGGGGCCCTAATGGTAACTTGGGTGCAATCTATTGCATCAAACACATCAGGGAAACACACCCTCGTGTAGAAGGCAAGCATGATTCTGGCTCAGTTTGACAGTGACACTAGCAAATAAATATAATCAGACTTCAAAATTGGAAGTCTGTTATAATAAGATTTCTAAATTTGTCACCAAAGCCAAATACTCCTCCCATCACTGTATTGCCCTTAATTTGTTACACTGGCTTGAACTCTTCAACCATCTAGACTATCTTCAGATTACCACAGCCCACAAACTAATCTTTCAACCCTCTAAGTGCCCTGCTCTATGCAACATCCTTCTCCCCTACACCCCTCAGAGAACTCTCAGATCTACTCACCAAAACCTAATCACTGTCCAAAAACCCAATCATCCTGCTGGTCAACTCCTGCTATCCTTTTCCTTAGCAAAGAAAGGGAATTCTCTTCCTTCATCTCTAAGGACCTGTGCAAACTTTGAAAACTTTAAATCTCAGTTACATTCCTACCTTTACTCTAACAGAAAATGCAACTGCATTCTATCCACCTAGTCCTATAATTTTCTCTCCACCTCTAAACCACTCTTCAGCTATGATTACTAGCCTCTCTAGCTATGATCTATAGGCTACCACACACGTACATATTGTAAATATCAAATTTGCACCATGTACCTAAGAATTTACACCTGCTCTCTAACATGAAATGTAACTGTAAATTGTTCATTATTAATATTGTGTCTGTATCTAAAGGTAACATGTACCTAAGAAATTACACCTGCTCTCTAGCATGAAACATAATTGTAAATTGTTCTTCTTTTCTATATTGCATCTGTATCTAAACTTTGTAACATGGAGCTTTTCTCCCCGGGCCACCACTGGAAATGGGCTCCCTGAGCCCAGTGGACATTCCCGGTCATCAAAATGGAAATAAATAAATAAATAAAATAATATTGATCCACACATGCCATGAGTACGTCTGGGAACTGCAGTAGCCTGACATATAGCCGATGCGTTTCTCAACCTGTCTCTGGAAGGTCCCTGTGACATTTATAGTGAGGGCTATACATATCTTAGAATCTACAGGTATAGGAAGGCCATGCATCTCCAGATTCCCATCTGTGGGCCATACATGTTCACTAAAGCCCTTAAAATATCCCTGTTCATTCTAAAACTATTAAGAATTTTTTGATTGTCAAAGTTATAATAGGATTTTCTTTGTATATTCACCTTTTTTGGCTGGTGACCCCCACTGAGCTCAAGTGGTTTGGCTCGGGCAAGATAAGCACCTCACCCCATGAAATAGCTAGGCTGGCAGCAACAGCAAGCATCTTCACCAAATGCAAAACAGATAAGTAAGGTTTTATTTTGCCTTTGATAATGTCTGTGCATATAATGAAAACTTGTCAAAGAATGATATGAATCACAAACAGGTAGGAAGGAGATTAATTAGCATAAGAAGTACTACAAAATTTCTCATTTTAATCTCATTATTCCTTCATCTGCATAAGTTCATTAGAGGCTATTGCATGTAAACACAACTGGCCTCTGTGAATCAAGTCAAGGCTGTGATTAGGCGCAATCAGCGCAAATTGTCATTATGCCTAAGCATAATATGAATGTCACTCATAGTATCAGGGCACTTTTGTTCAGCCAAACTTGAGCTTTCTTTTGACATGAAGGAATTCCTTTCTGAGAACTTTTTTTACTAAGATATTTACAGAAAGAAATAAAGTTATGCTTATTTGTATAATTAACATCATTAACTTGAATATCATTCAAGACGTACAACTTGCATTGCAAGTGTCGTTAACGGTTTTCTTCAACATCATCTATTGTTTTACCTGATACTGTACAACAGTTGACAAGTCATTTGGTTTTGGAAATAGTAAAATACGTATGGAAATATTGCATCTGCATGATTATTAGTAAACAATTAGTAATATCTCTACTGCTACATACTAGCCATTGTGAGTGACAATGTATTTTTGCCTGCCAAAATGATATTTCACAATATGCTTCTTAATAATGTGTAGCTATCAGTTACGAAAATATGACTGCAAGTGTGACACTATGAATAAAGTGACAAAAAGTGACTAATACCTTCACTGCACGATATCCTAGTTAATACTTTAGTGTCATTTTGTTAATATGACTGTGTCCTTTCTTTTGCCAACTATTAAATAACTTAGTTAAGGAAACCTACATCCGAAAATGTTGGGGACCATAAGGAGCTATGGGTGATAAGTGGAAGTATAGAAAAAAGATGTTACAGGCATGAATGAGTTGGTAAATTCCATTACTATAATATATTTAGGAATGAGCGTTTGGAGGAATTGGAGTGTCGCCAGCAAAAAGAAAGATTTTTTTATAGATGATCATGTGTGAGAAATGAGCTTGTAATCCCAGGTATTTATTCACCAGAACTTTTTTGAGTTCTGCCAGTGTTTATAAATAATAGATAAGCAGTTGCTTGAGTTACATTGTCCTAACTGACTTTTAATTATAATGGTAAAAATGTCAAGGATTTGTAAATGAAATTACTGTGGCACTGTGAGGACATTTGTCCTCACAGGTTCTTAGGGTTTTACTAAGATTATTGCATAGAAGGTCCTTAAGAAGTAGAGTCACACCCCCCAGTCTTGGTGGAAGGTTAATAGTATCCCACATTAGGTATGTTTTCCCTACCTATCCCAGCTGAAATTGTGTGATCACCCATTCAATCATCCAGATTAAAAGTTATCAGATAAGCACTCTGTTTGATACGTATTTCAAAAATGTGATCACATTGGGTTAATTACCTTGTGCCCAGGACCAGATCATAGTCAAATGGGGTCCTAGACAGAGCAATGGATCAGGCAACCCTCTGTAGCCATTCCAGTATCCCATTCCTTGGCTCTCTCCCCAGTTACCAACACTGTTCAAACCTGTCAGTGTGGATTCAATTTTCTTCTTTACTTTTACAATGATTACAGAGATTTGGATTTAATTTAAAAGTTTTATTTCAAATTTTATAGCACAAACACTGGCCATTTGCTAAACAATATAAAACAGTTGCATACTGAAAGCAGACTTAACATGAACAACCGTAAACTTCTGTTCTCCTGAAGCTCACATTCATTGAAAAATGCATTTGGTCAGTGGCAGATTAAGTGTTCCTTGGTCCACTGCACACATTTTTAGGACCATACAAAAAATTCACGTGTTCACCTTTCCCAGTTATTTTAAATTATATTTCTTGTTTAATACAACATCTGTTAGCCTGTGTTTTAAACATTTTGTCATTTTTAACAGTAAGCAGTGAAACAAAATTATGAACCAATAATGATAAAAGTACCTATTTTAGAACATTTCAACCATAAAAGGCTACTCACACTGATGTGATTATAATCCACCAATATCCGTATTCAACAATTATGGCTAGTAAATCGACTATGCACACATCAGGTCTGATTGTGATAAAATGGGTGCAGTAGACAGTTAGAGTTTGCTTTACACAAATACACACTAGTCTTGCAAAGACAGGCTAATGACCTTTGAAATAACTGCAGAGATGAAAAAAAAAACACCCTGGTCCTCAGAATTGCTTTCATGTAATGAACTGACAGATTCAGTGGAATGCCTAACATGACTTCAAAGGTCTGAGGGCATTCCACAGAGAATCGCAAGGAGGCAGAGCATCACACAATGAAAAATAACAGAAAAAAGGGGAACATTATTTCAAATCATGAATCAATTATAGTGAAACCACAGAGGGAAGCATTACAACAGTAAAACAACCCGAAGATAAGAATAGTGACAAATAACTGGCATGAATGACCTAATCTATTGTCTAGAACATAGCTCCTATTCAAAAACAGACTGTGCCTTCTTTCACATTCTCATCTCTGTTTGGTACCATCAACTGATACATGCAGAACTGACCACTTAGGTCATTGAACATACTCTTACTGCTGTTTATTAAATCCAAAAAAACTATTGTAGCGACTACCCTGTTCAACTCAAATCACCAGACTTCAGAATAAATTAGTTCCCAGGAATAGATTATATTCTGTTGTTCTTCCTTTATAGGCTTTTTAATTTCTTGGCTATTTTTGCATTGGATTTACAATGTGGAATTGCTTTAACAGTGCTATGCTCTTAACTATTGCCTCTCTCCTCTTTTCTTCCACAGTGTTTCTATTTTCCTTATGATTATACTGTACATGCTTGATGGAGATTTTCTCATCAGGCCACCAGTGAAAAATGATTCTGCTTGGTGGACAGACACATTGATTTATAGTCAATCAGAGCTAAAAAAGATGAATCATAAGGGGAAGGCGAAATCAGATGTGAGTGAATATCTATTGGTGTTATCCACAGTGATCATGAAGCACATAAAACTGGAAATATCTGTAGAATAGATACATAAAACTGAAGAAACCAGACTGCAAAAAAAAGTTCACAGCAGCGACACTCTTCTGTTTGCAAAGTCTCAGTACAAAGCTTGTAAATTTAGTATTTTTGAGTACCAATACACATTTTATTAGGCTAAGTATTATGCTATGTATTCACTCAAACTGCATTAGACAATTTGCTATTGTGAATATTGATTGCAATAATTATGATATCTTGAAGCTTTCATCCCTGGTTTTCCACTGTAAAAGAGCATCTGTGTCCAGTCAGACAAACAAATGTCAATCAGTAACTAATACGTGAATAATAACAAGCTTTTATTGCTTTCATTCATTCACTTAGGAACTTAAAACAGGTGAAACCAGACAGCTTGAATAACCATTTACTCAAACGACAGCAGAATGTTAGTGCTTTTATTTGAAAGAACTAACATATTGCTGTTGTATGAATAAACAAGTTATTTGAGCAGCAAGGTATCATGGGATCATAGACTCATAGGAGGTTACTAGGCTAATGACCCTAGGGCCCTTACAAGCCTAGCCAAGTTTTACCCTTATATCCATGATCAGCACCTCTCACCCCTGTCCAGGAGGGACATAGGTGGAATCCCTTGGGTGAACTTACGGTTACCCATCCATTCATCCAGATTGCATTTGAAGAGGGCCAATGAGGTACTCTGCTTGACATGAAGTGGGAGTCTGTACCAAAGGTGTGGTAACCTCTGGAAGACAAATCTGTCCCTCCAGCAGGTTCTATTAATGTCACATACCAGGTTAAGGCCATTAGAGTGAGTAACCCGTGTACCATTTGACTTATGGATATACAGCATTTCCAATAAAGCAAGGTCAAAGATTACCTTATATGCAAGGCAGAGATCACCTCTGAGTAGTCTGTATGAAACAGAATAAAGTGACAGTGATTTCAGATAATCCTCATAGGACAGATGCTAAATATCTCAAATTTTCCTTGTGAGGAACCTTTGTGGTCTCTCCAACTGCTGCATGTGTTCGGAAAGGTACATACCAAAAGGAGCATTGTTGTTCTCCTACTTTGGACACAGTAGAAGAGTCTTTGTGGGTTCTGTTCAAGCAACTTTATTTTATACAAACACATCACGACAGAAGTTTACTGACTTTAACTTAAGTAACTTATATACAAACTAGCTGCTGAAATCATACATGCTCACTCTCTGGCTGCACTCTCAAAATGGCACTAGGAATGGCACGTGCTTAACATTTACACATGCACACTCAGTCTTTGATGTGCTTTTTAAAGATGCAGCACATAACACATGCTCTCTGATCTACAGGCATTGTATCCAATTATTGGCCTGATGAAGGAAGAGTACAGGGAAGTTATAACTTCTTTTTTTATGGAGACAATGCCCTTACTTATGGGATTAGTAATATAGAATGTCCTTCTTATCACTGTGGAGACATGGTTATCAAATGTAAGGTTGCTGTCAACCTGTGTACCCAGGTCTCTCACCACTGAGTGCATACTTAGGATGTTGTTATTGGTGTGGTACTTAGCAGGAACATCACTCTTACCAAAAGAGATGATAATACATTTTTTTTGCATTGAATTTAAGGCCATGATTTTGGCACCAGTCATTTGTTTGTGTAAAACCGTCTTTGTAGGGTGTTCACATCATTTGGAGAGTCTATGACCACTCCCAGTTTGTAGTCATCAGCATACTTTGTCAGCCACAGACCTTTAGTTTTAGCTTGCCCTTTGGAGAAATAGATTCTAAACAACAGGGGTCCCAGGACTGCTCCCTGTGGAGCACCACTTGTTATGACTCTGCTGTTGGAAGTGGATTCCCCTATTTTGACTATATGAGTTCTATCAGTGCGGCAGTTAGTGACCCATCTAATGATATACGGGTTGATACATAGCTGGGTGAGTTTGTCAATTTTGCCTGCATGGGGGATAGTGTGAGAAGCCTTGGCTAAGTCTAGGTATTCTTATGTACTAATTATCACTCATTAAGGACCTTGGTGATTGTCTCGAAGAAGTCCACCAGGTTTAACAGGTGTGATCTCCCTTTGACAAATCTAAATTGAGTAGGGTGAAGTGTTTGGAGGTTACCAATGTCTTTGTTGATAACGTCCATGATGATTCTCTCCATGGCCTTGCAGATAAGGCTAGTCAAGCTAAGAGGTCTATAGTTCCCAGGGTCAGTGGAAGCACCACCTTTGTGCAAAAGCATAATGATGGCCTTTTTCCATTCAGCTGGGATGAAGCCAGTGCTTAGACTATAATTGAAAAGAGTACCCAATGGCATTGCTAATTCTTGTTTGAGCCCATGTAGGATGCAGCATGGGATGTTATCAGGTCCAATGGATGCTGTGTTTTTGACCTTAGATAGAGCATTCACAACCTGCTCTTTAGAGGTACAGGGTAGAAAACAGGTAGTAGTAGTGATGTCTTGGGGTTAAGTGTGATGGGGAAAAAGGAGTGAAGTTTTCACAGAATCTGTTGGCTAACAGGTTAGCAATGTCCACAGGCTTGGTATGTGTGGTATCATTAACTACCAGTTCAGCACAAATCTGAGCCTTTCCTTTTAGGTTATGGATGTAACTAATAAATCCCTTATGGTTGTCCTTACTCAAGGAAGCTAATTTGGATTTGTAGTTAGTTTTTGAGGACTTCACAAAGAATCGTATTTGCTTGTTTAAGCTGAAGAGGGAATGTTTCCAGTTTGGGACTCGCTCCCTCTTACTCTTAAACAGAAATTTCTTCCTATTATCATAAAGCCTGTTAATGGTAGTTGTCCATCAGACAGGTTTGCTCTTCCTTGAGGAGCTTGTTTTGGTCCCTTTAGGTAAGGCCAGTGGGTTTTACATGTGTTTCTATAAAGCATTGGTGTAGAACTTGGCATAGTTGCCAGTTCCATCTGTGGGGAGGAGGTGCAGTAAAGCTCTTTATACCATCCCATAAGAGGTTATAATCTGCTTTGGAGAAGTTTTTTTAGTTTAGTTTGTGCTACGGGGTGGGGGGGACATGTCTGATAGTAACTTTGAATGAGACTGATCTGTGGTCAGATCTCACCAGGCAAGACCTCACAATGGGGGTGCTACAGTGGTCCCCCATATTGGTAAGCACCAGATCCAGGATGTTGGTACCCCTTGTGGGGGAGTCAACTAGCTGGTCCAGGGCATTGGAGTTAATGAAGTCAAGGAACCTTTGGGCAAGTGAGTTTCTGCATGAGTAATTTCCCCAGTCAATGGATGGGTAGTTAAATTTGCCCAAAACCATGGTGTTCAGATGTATCCTGATAGACTGAAGTAGCTCCAAATAGGCAGAGTGGGTATCCTGATTCATGGAGAGGGACCTGTAGCTGGCAATGACTTGAATATGTGTCCTACCAACCGTTAATTGCACCTGAAGTATCTCCAGTGAATCATGGTGTCTAAGCAATCTGGAGGTGTATTTATCTTTAATGAATATCGATACACCACCTCCTTTGGTTTTCATACCTTCAGTTTGTAATCTGAACATGTGGAAAGAGGTGTAACCCGGTATGGCTTGGATGCTCTTCACAGCCTTATACTAGGTCTAAGTGACTGCACAGATGTCCATGTCTTCCAAGGTGAGGACTACTTCCAGTTAATGCAGTTTCGTGTAAGACTCCTAGCATTTAGCAGCAAAACCTTGAGGCTGTTCTTAGATAGAGTTATACATCAGGAATTTTGTCCTTGAGACACTGCCTAAAAAGGCACTATGGGGGTGGCAAGAGCCTTGGCCAGTAGCCAAAATCCCAGGGGTGACAGATGAAGACCATCTCTGGCAAACCTTCAAGGTCTGTCAATCGTCATCCCAAGCTGACTGATACTGTATCTCCTTGGAATGACACCAGAAGCTAAGCCAATTATGATACAGTTTTGATAGTTTTAATTACATTTGGTATTTCAGCAAATTTGTTTCATAATTTTTACAACTAGATCTCTGCTAAAATAAGGAGGTAAGATGAGGGAAGTTGACAGAGGTTAGGTAGTAAACAAAAATGCAGTAATTTCAACAACCTTGATACTACTACATACAAAATAACTTTCTCTTGAAATAGTTTTATCCACAATCAATGGCAGCATTTGGTTTCATACTTATTATTTGCAGGCAATATTACATTTTTAGGCACTGACAGCTCTGAAAAAATGTTAGCTGAGGCTGTATCTACATATCAATTACAGAACAAATGATATTGAAAACAAAACGTTTTGCCTGGCTGCCCTGCTCTTACTAATTTTCCCTTCATGCAGCTGCACTCAAACACATGAACACCAAATTGGGGGATCAGGCCATATAAAATTATTAAAAAAATTTGAAAATATGTAAAAACATAGCTGTAACCAAATTTGCTACTTCTGCTGCTAGGCTCTAAGGATTTTTTGCTGTTCTGTCTCTTTCATTGGCTCTATAGCCCTCATTTGATGCAGAGCCAATAAGAGACATCCAGGAATTTAACAATATTGTTTAAGCAGGATGGACCATTTCAGCATTAGCATCTCATAGTAGCAGCATTGAGATACATGAAGACAAGCATTTATTTTGCAGCTGGAGAAGGCTTGTGTAGTGTCACAAAAGGGGCTGTACACTGGAAAGACAAGTTCTCATCTCTTGTAGCAGTCATAATCCAGATATAGTATGGGAAGACAAACGCAGATGTTTTCCAGTGGGAGGTGTGTGCATGTGTGTATATGAGTAAAATTCCCAAGCAAGGGGTGGCTGTCTAGCTAAGTTACTTGCATATAGTCCATCCCTGTACCTTTCTTATGGAGGCAAGAGCCTTATTCCTCCATACCAGAGTAGTTATGGTGCAAAAGAAGGGAAGTGATTGTACTAAGTAAACAGGAGCCTTGGTTTCCTAGCTCTATTGAATGTTGACAGTTTATTCATTATTTAGCTCTAATTAATTATACAGCATGAAGTCTGAGTTTAATGTTAAATTTAGCTTTATTTTTTTAGGCACACAGGTGTGAAATGCATTGCTTGGGCTACAACAGTTTGTCTAGCACTTGATGAAGATGAGTAAGGCTATGAGCTGTTAAAGGGCAGTTTCTTGTAACATGTCGCTTGATTCCCTCAGCCTTCATTTGTCTTCTATGTGACTATGACAAGTTACTTCATCAGACAGCACTCCTCTCCTGGGTAGTCCTGAAAAGGGACACTTGTGCCCAGTGGGCTGTTGTAGGCCATTAGCAAATGCATTACACATATGTCATTTGAATTCCTGCATCCTTCTCACAGGTGCTAATTTGTACTTCAATATATGCTGTTTGAGTATGAATTCCAGCCTGTTTCTTGTAGTTTAATTGGTTACTAGATGCATTTTCACTAAATGTGAGTTTCAAGGGAAGAGGAGTATACTGTTTCTCAAGTCTGTTTTCAATGTGAGTGTTTTGTTTAGAAAGTGGTTGTCAATCTATTTTATGTAAGATTTGAAATATGTTTTAAATGAAATTCAAAAGTCTGTGATAATTGCAAAACTAAAAAAAGAAAATAGTATGTATTCTGACAGGTTTGAATAATGTTTATTGTAATGGGAGAGACAGCCAGGTAACGGGGTAATGGTATGGCTGGCATGAGCCTAATTCATTACCTTTCATAGGGCCCCATTTGTCCATGATCCAGCTCTAACTCTGGAGGTGTTACTGCAAAAATACACCATTATTAGTCATTTAAGTAGATCAGACCTGTACTGTGTGATATCACAGAGGATAGCTACTTTGATGACAGAAAAAAACGTAGGGAGGTCAAAATGAGGTGTAAGTGTTCTGCAAGTATGAAGCCCCCCAAAAGTATGTTGTATGCAGTAATATTTCTGATTTTTGTATGTCTTGTGGTATCTTGAAGAAAAGCTGTTGCATCATTTATATTGTCATTAATTGTTCTAATTTATTTATTGCACTAAAGATTGAATGAATTCATTCATAGGCCTGGATTATGTGCTATACGTGGAGATTCAATAAACTCTGTGTAAGCTTAGTGTGAAGCCTACACAGAGTTAACATGTTTGAGCGGTTAGCAGCAGAGCTGATTGTGTATGAATGCTGCTCAATGTGTTTAAACATAAAAAAATGTTTTTTTAGCTAGTAACAGTGTTGCCAGCCAAGAAACTGTGTAAAGCAACATGGACCGCAGCAGACATGCAAACCTGTTTACCTATGGGCAAATTAGGTCTGCTTGTTTCCACAAAATACCACAGTGATTACCAGGGTTATTAATAAAGCAGTGTATGTAGTTCTAACACATTGTGTACTGTGCAGAATACTGTGGAAACCTGTGTTAGGCATACTGAGCAAAAGAAGGTACATAGACTGCATTATAAATGAACAGTCAGTGTATGTATTGAACAGGGACACACAGATGACTTGTAGGAATGAACACAGGGAAGAAGGATAGGTGAAACATGGTCATGTACAGCAGATGAGAACATATCAATGAAGACACTTGTAGCATGAACACTAATCACATATCAACATGATACAGTATTGACTACGCAGTGAATGTTTATGTAGAATGCATCATCGCCCAGAATGATGCCACAATATAAACAAGAAATGATCAACATCAGCAATTGGCTTAGCTTCTGATGTCAATCCAGGGAGATCCAGTATCTCTCAGCCTGGAATAAGATGGTTGACTGGCCATGCTGCTTTACCAGAAATGGTCTGAGCCTGTGTTCTCTAGGCTGGCAGACACTGGCAAAGGCACTTGCCCCCCCATAGTGCCTTTTTCAGGCAATGTCAAGGCAACAAAAGTTCAGTTGTAAAAACTCCACTAGAGGCAAACTTAAGGTTCTGCTGCTTAATGCTAGGTGTTTAAACATTAAGCTGTACTGGAGGAAATTGCCAACCTCCTAGCTGACAGATTTGGTGCAGACTTTACCCCCTGGACCCACAGGCCATACCACAAAGCATACTTGATAACAGTCCTCTACCAAGTATCTCTAGAGATCAGGTCATGTGTATGCTCTCCAAGGCTAAAAAGATGACCTCAGTGGTACTAGATAATATCCCAGGTTGCTAACTAAGCAATCTAAAACAGGACCTAGTAGACCAATTTAATACCCTCTTTAACCATAGCATGAGAATTGTCTTTGTTCCAGCAGAGTGGAAAACAGCAACTATAATCCCCTTGCACAAAGGGGCCATCAACTGATCCTGGGAATTATAGACCTGTATCTCTAACCAGTGTCATCTGCAGGGCCTTGAAAAGAATCATCATGGACATTATCAACAAGGACATAGGTGACCTTCAAACTCTAGACCCAAGCCAATCTGGCTTTGATAAGAGTAGCTCATGCTTATTAAACATAGTAGACTTCTTTGAGAAAGTCATCAAAGACCTGGATGAAGGTAAGACAGTGCATACTGCATACCTTGACCAGGCCAAGGCTTTTGACACAATCCTCCACTCAGGCATCATTGAGAAACTCTCCCATTCTGAAGGAGAGATGTGCCTTCTTGAAACTGATTACATGTATAAATCTGCAATCGTGGGACTCCACACATATCTGCTGACTTCACAAGTTTTGAAACATGAGGAGAATAAATCTAAGATGACTTCCCTGCTTAGGCTAGCAGAAGCATATCGGCGTCAAGCAGGAATGGAAATCAAATCACAAGTAGATAAAAATCAGGCAGCAACTGAATGTACCAAGAAACAAAGGAAAGAATATAAGGTGAAGGACAAGATGAGAAGGCAAGAAATGTGGACAAAGCATAAATATAATTGCAAGTATAGAAAACTTCTGGAAGAACCTCATGTTGATCAGGAATGAATGCAGGAATGGTTAAGGAAAGGAGAATTTAAACCAAGAGATGAAAGGTTAATATTGGCAGCCCAAGACAGTGGGCTACGTATACAGTTTACAAAGTCACTTGAACATGTGTGAGAAACAGACAAATGTAGGTTTTGTAAAACAGAACTGGAGACAGTTGCACACCTTGTTGCTGGTTGTGACATACTAATGGCAGAAGGACTGTATACTGCAAGGCATAATAATGTGGCGGGACTGTTGCACTGGGGATTGTGCAAACATTATGGTATTGAAGTGGCTGAAAACACTGGAAATATGAGCCACAAAGCATCATAGAAAATGATGAAGTCTACATCACATGGGATCACCAATTACCAACAGTTCAAAAGATAGATGCTAGAAAACCAGATATAGTGGTCCAGGAAAAGAAGATAAAAGTAGCATTGGTCATTGAAATCACCACACCCAGTGACTACAATGTCCTGCCTACAGAGAGACACAAAGTCATAAATATATTAGGATTTGCGAGCAGAAATGAGAGCAATGTGGAAGAAAGATACCCAAATAATTCCAATAGTAGTAGGAGCAATGGGTCTTATAAAAAAAAGTCTACTATCCTATTTAAATACACTACCAATACATGTAACTCCATACAAATTGCAGAAGGAGTCATTACTGGGCACATTGCAGGTGTTGCAAAGAGCACTTTTGGCTGACATCAAAGAGTGAAACAATACTAATTTCATGAACTTTAATCATACTTTGACTTAGGAATGGGACCCATTCCCATCATGGTATTAGAAACCCTAAAGATTTGGAGAAATTAAAAAAAAATGGAGATTAACCCTTACAGTACTTGATGGATAGCTGATTGGCTCACTGACAGAACACATACTGTCAAAGTTGGTGACTCAACCTTTAGCAGTAGAGCCGTCACCGGTGGCATACCACAAGGATCTGTGCTGGGGCCTTTACTGTTCAGAATCTATTTTTTGGTAGTCCACGCTATAGTAGATGGCCTTTGGCTTAACAAGTTTGCTGATGCTTGTAAACTGGGTGGAATGACTGAGTCCACCAATGATGTTAACATATTGTAGGAGGGGCTAACACAAACAAATGATTGGTGCCAAAGCCATGGACTGCAACTAAATGCAAAGAATGCCATTATTATTGCATTTGACAAAGCAGAATTCCCCACTAACTACAGCACTGAAAACACCCCCTCCCCTAAGCAACCCAGTGGTGTGAGATCTGAGAACACAGGTAGATAGCAATCTGAACTTTGGCAACCAAGTTTCGACAGTGGTAAGAAAAGCCTTCTGTGTTGTGTATCATAAGTAAGGGCATTGCATCCAGGTCTGAGGATAACACCACTGTTCTCAACCTTCAGCAGAACATTCATAGAGTACAATGCTCATAATTGCATATACCTCACCATCTACCTGCAGCAACTGGACAGACCACAGGGGTTTCTCAACAAGAAAATACAAGGCCTTCAAACCAGGCCATGATGTGCATGGATAAATGGAAAGCCCTGTCACTGTACTGTGTATCATATTAGCTTCTGAGAGCTGACTGATGTTTGGCCTATAAGGCAGCCACGGACCCTGCTCTGATGTAAATGCTGTACATCCACAAATTTAATGGCACACGAGATAAATGCTCTACTGATCTTAATCTAGCCTGTGACATTAACAGAACATGCTTGAGAGACAGATATATCTCACAGAGACTGCCAATTCTCTGGAATAAACTTCCAAATTACACCAAGCAGAGCTCTTCACTGTCCCTATTCAAGTGCAACCTAGACAAATGGATGGAAGACTGCAGATTTACCCTGGGGGTGGCACCCATATCTCTCATGGTCAGGGGTAGTCAGTGTTGACCATAGACACACTCTGCAAATTACTTCCACCTAATAAGGATGGTTTGGGCTACTTGGGATGAAAATGGCTTGGCTTGCAAGGGCTGTAAGATATATAGCCTAGTAACACCCTGTAAAACTATGAACCTATGTCAACAGTTTTCAGGGGGAATATTATTACAGCTTTTATAGAAGGAGTATATAATATAATGGCAGCAATAGCCATCAGTATATTAGCTCACATCACAGACTGTAATACCCTTGTACAGCCATACTGTACAGCCATACCTCAATATAACATATGTCAATGACAGCAACATTGACACATCAGGTGATCATAGGATCATAGGACACTATTAGGCTGATGACCAACATCACATGAAATTCTAGCCATTATTATAAAATGAAAGTAAAGACGCCCATATGTATATTATGAAAGATAGTAAGTCTATTGTGCGTATGTGTATATTTATGGGATTGCATTACATTCTGCCATTGTCCATATGGGACATGTGTACCACACCATGACAGAATTAGCAATCATATATGCAGTGGTCTAAAAATAACTTTCGTAGGCTCATGGAAGGACTCTGTGTCATGATGTGTGTATACATATTTGGAATGAGGACATTCTTCACTCCTCTGCAGAAAGGGTGTCATGTGGCCAGAGGACAAAGTAGAATGTGTGAGGCTAAGTGAATGGTACACCAAGCAGCAGTGCAATGAGCTATTCCAAAGATCACACAATGACCATAACGTATCAGCAACCAAACACATAGAAGTACACTGGGCCTGATATGAACATTACACTTGTGTAGGCATAGAATATGAATGTCATGTAATATCACAGTTGCAACACAACACCACATAACATGTTCGATATTTATTTATCCCATTGGCTCTATTGTGTTTAGATTAAATCAAGTTTAGTGTTCTTTGCTTTTACTGATATACTGACTGTATTAGATACACTAGTTATTAATTAACAACTTTTCTAATTTGGTGTATCATTTTAGGTATGCTGGGCATGTTTATATATATTTTTATATTTTTATATATATTTTTAGGATGTACTGTATATATATATATTTTTATTTTCGTATATTTTTATTTTTATGTTTTTCACTTGGCTGTTAATTGATGGGTTGCCTTTAACTTTTTGGCTAGGAAGTGATGTCACGATGACACCTCTTTGCTTGATTCTATATGTATAGCAACCTTTCCTGGCGCAAAAGATTGTTTTTCTGTGTCCCTTCTGAGGAAGCTGCCATTTTTATTGACAGCGAAAACGCTTTTATTTTAATTAATAAAGCAGCGTTCAGTTTTATTTACGTTGTCTGTCAGTATTCATTTGATTGCAGGAGACCTCCTGGAAGTACTGTTTACTGCTCACTTGCCGTTCTTGTTTCCTTCAGTTTGTGTTGCTGTTTTCCTTCACCAGTTTTCGTGTTTATGGCTTCGGGGAGACTGAGCAGTCCCAGTACCCCTGCCATCTTCAGATCGGAAGGTGGTTTACCAGCCGAGAAGGATCGGAATGCTGACAGTGACTTGAACAATTTTCTGTGTATGTTGTCACAGAAACTGGATGCGTTGCATTCACGTATGGAGGCGCTTGAAAATACCAGCTCCTCTAGGCTTCCATTGCCCAGCATACCAGCCGGACAACGTCCGTTGAACAATTCCTCCACTTCGGCTTCTACTGAATTAGTAGAGCGCCCTTGTGTAGCTCCAACTACGGATCCGGAAGACAGGGATAGGACTGGAGACAATTCCGACTCACAGAACAGAGAGCTTATTGGCGTCACATCCATTTCACAGTGGATCAACAACCTGGATGCTTTCACTTTTTTGGGGGTGAATTCTACTGGACGACCGGCTGCTTTGGGTGAGTCGCATTCTTCTGCAGTTGACTCTATTACTAGTAAATTGAAATTACTTGATATTAAACTGGTTAAACTAAAAAAACTGCAGTTGGAGGTATCCTATTTCCAACAATGCCTCAATGAGAACGTAGTGCCTAAGGGCCTCCGTTCTTCGTTTTCCCCTTCTGGCCTTATTCAGGGGGTTGAATTTTTATCTGACTTGTCTACACTGTTTCAAAGACAGGGGGCCGAACTATTAGAACTGCTCATTAAGCACTATTCTTTGAACATCACCTGTCTAACAGAGGAGGTTAAACTACTGGACAATAACATTAAATCGGATATTCAATTTCTTCGTTTTAAGTTCGACTATGACAGAATTTTTATTAGTATTGAGGGGTTAATGACAAGATTAAAACAGAACAAAATTAAAAAGCTCAATAGAGATAGAGCTGCTTATAGCCAGTCATGTGCATACCCTAAACTCCAACCAGGACACAATACCGGGTCTGGGAGCCCTGATGGGGCCGAACCTGAAGTAGTTTCTACAGGTTCTGGTAACAACTCAGTTGAACATAACGCACCTGTCCCAAAACCTAAACGTTTTAATAGACAGTACAACAAGTCAAGTAACAACTCTGACAGATTTAAGAACAACTACCCTGACTCTGGACTTAATTCTGGCTACAACAATAATAACAATTTTTTAGGACAATCCCCACAACGACCGTACCAAACGAGGAGCCGGACCAGGAACAACTAATTCCTTTGTCCTCGAATACAGTAATGGACTACCTGGGGTCTTCCCCTCTACGTATTCAACGGAACCAGAAGGGTGACTTTAGTATTTACAACTTTTCTGATGCTACACTGGCACCTGAACTTGTTGAAATTTTGTCCCGTGGTAACACTTTTGTTCCTTCATCTGGGTTCGATCTCACCAAGACCATTTTGGACTTAAAGTGTTACACCAGGAAACTCAACTTGGACTTAATTTTTCATAACTCGACGGTTCCATCGGTGGCAGGGCTGAAAGTCCCTAGCACCTTCAACCCTCCTCTTCATTCTGTGCTAAAGGTGTTTGAAAATGTATGTGAATTAGACATTAGACAACTTAAATGTATCAACTCCAAGTCCAAAGGACACGCGTCTCCTAACATCACCATCGACCAGAGAAACGCGTTGTCGGATTTTAAACTACTCCCTATTCGGGCAATAAAACCTGATAAAGGGGGAGGTCTTGTCATCTTCAATAACAACATGTATATTGACAAAATGTCCTCTGTATTAAATTCCCCAGCTTATTGTCCATCATCAGTTAGTGAAATGAATGGTAACAATAGGAGAATTAGGGGCTACCTCAGAGACATGTTTTTGGAAGGGAGAATTGATACGGATTTGTATAACTTTTTGGATATTCCATTTCCCAAAGTACCAATGATGTTTGGCATCCCCAAGATTCATAAGAATCTTGAGAACCCACCCATGAGGGCACTTATTGATGGAAGGTTTTCAATGACATACAATAGTTCTAAACTTATAGACCATATTATCTTAAAATATTTAAAGAAAATACCGTCCATTTGTAAAGACTCTTGGTCATTTCTTACTAGTATTGACAGTATTGTCTACAATAATGACCTTAACTTCCTTACAATAGATGTGGTTGACTTATACACATCGATACCACATCAGGAAGCTACTGAGTGGGTCGGGTTAAAATTAGATGACTTGGGTGCCACAACTAATGAAATCAGCATAGTCACTGACCTGCTTGATATAGTCCTTGACTCTAATTTTTTCATTTTCAATGGCAACATATTCCTTCAAAAACAAGGTATAGCCATGGGCTCCCCTTGTAGAGCCAGTGTGGCTAACACATTCATGGCCTTTTGGGAAACAAAATTCATTCTATCCAACCCTTCCTTTAGTGATCAGATTTGCTTCTATACACGTTACCTAGACGATATCTTCATCTTGTTTAAAGGTAACGAATTAGAAGCTTCGTCTCTAGTGGATTACATGAACCATACCACTTCTTTCTTGAAGTTTACACATACTTTTTCCACTACTGCTATTGACTACCTAGACGTGAACCTTACGAAGGATGTTGTGAATAAGTTGTACCACTCTAAAGTTTTTAGAAAACCTACGTACTGTAACTCACTGTTACATTTTTCCAGTCAGCACCCTTTCAAACAGAAAAGGGCTATTGTTAAGGGCCAACTCGTCAGAGCTGTTCGTATGTGCAACTCAGATCTGGCATTTAGGGAAGAGTGTCTTTTCCTTAAAAATCAATTCTTGAATAGGGGTTACCCTGATACATTGGTCGATGAAATTATCATTGAAATTGAGACTAAGAAAGTTAATGGGTTCTTTAAACCCCTTTTAAAGGCCCATACAGTCCTGACTATGGCGGTTACGCCAGTAGCCCAATCTGACTGTACAACTGGTGATTTTAACTTAACTAGTAGTGACAGTTTGGCCATTCCTACTAACTGTAAGTTCACGACTAGTTTTATAACAGCCTTTAGCAGTGATGCAGGGAGAATTTGCAATATTTTGAAGAAAAACTGGGACTTCATTAAGAATGATATCCACCTTTTTGAAAAATTGGGTCCTTCACCTAGTGTTATTTTTAGAAAAGGTAGGAACCTTAAAGAATTGTTACAAATAAGGCAGGAGGTCAATTTCATTAAATGTAAAGGTTCCACTACTTGTGGCTCCTGCAATTGGTGTCAATTCATCAAAATAGGTAGTTTCTTTGTTGTTAATGACATTAAATATTACATTTACCACACCATTAACTGTAACACGATGTCTGTCATCTATGGAGCCTTTTGCAGATTCTGTCCTGCATTTTACATTGGCAAGACTGATCGTAAACTACGGCAACGTATTTACGAACATGTCTATGCCATTAGATCCGGTAAACTAGAGAATGCTTTAGTGAAACATTTAGAAAATTTTCCCGATCATCAATTCCACTTTATGGGTATTGATCATATACCTTATAACATCAGAGGGGGGCCTTTTTCTTTATTACTTGAACTTCGTGAATTAGAATGGCAGGTTAAACTTAATGCCTTCCACAGTCCAGGCTTGAATGACAACTGCAACATTTCAGTGTTACTAAAAATGAAAAGTTATACAAAATAAGGTCTTATGTGACAGTTTTAATATGAGTTTAAATTAGTGACATTTTTCTTTTTAAGTATTTCTTTTCTTTGTTGCCTGATTTGTCTTTTTGTTTATAGGACAGGCTTTATCTCCTAGAAATGACCAACTATTACTTTTTAGAGGCCCGACTGAAATGTTCGATATTTATTTATCCCATTGGCTCTATTGTGTTTAGATTAAATCAAGTTTAGTGTTCTTTGCTTTTACTGATATACTGACTGTATTAGATACACTAGTTATTAATTAACAACTTTTCTAATTTGGTGTATCATTTTAGGTATGCTGGGCATGTTTATATATATTTTTATATTTTTATATATATTTTTAGGATGTACTGTATATATATATATTTTTATTTTCGTATATTTTTATTTTTATGTTTTTCACTTGGCTGTTAATTGATGGGTTGCCTTTAACTTTTTGGCTAGGAAGTGATGTCACGATGACACCTCTTTGCTTGATTCTATATGTATAGCAACCTTTCCTGGCGCAAAAGATTGTTTTTCTGTGTCTCTTCTGAGGAAGCTGCCATTTTTATTGACAGCGAAAACGCTTTTATTTTAATTAATAAAGCAGCGTTCAGTTTTATTTACGTTGTCTGTCAGTATTCATTTGATTGCAGGAGACCTCCTGGAAGTACTGTTTACTGCTCACTTGCCGTTCTTGTTTCCTGCAGTTTATATAGTATGATAACATCATTGCATGCAGAGGAGGACATGGATGTGGAATCACACTCCTTTGTAAAATTGTCTCATAAGTGATATTTGCATGTATAGACATGCAAGTAGCTTGCTGTCAGATTAGGACACATATATGTGTAGTTTAAAGTAGCTTGCAAATACAGTAGTTAATGTTTTTGCCACAGCACAGATTTGTCTTGAATACTGTCGGAGTGCATTGTTACACAGGATGACATAATCATTGTATGCTCAACAAGATGTTTAGAGGAGTGTTGGACATAGCTGTGACTCATATCATTGTAAAACTACCTATTTACAGAGCACAGTAATTAACACTAGCAGTAGAGCACACGTCTAGCTTTTATAGTGTCAGAGAATACTTTATAGCTATTGACATCAGCAGTCTGGTGAGAGGAAGATGGTAATAGCAGTATCCCAAATGCTGGTATAAAATGCTCTCTATAATGTCAAACAAGTGCACACACACACACACACACACACACACACACACACACACACACACACACACACACACACACACACACGCATTGGCTATAGTGTGAACAGAACCCCCTACCTATCTAAGTACACATTACTACAAGCATTGGAAAAATCTGAATGTGTATTGTCATTATAAAGATATGCATGGTATATAAGAAAGCATTTGTTATTTATTTCTGTATTGTATTTAATATATTTGTGAACAGGTACTGGGAGACCAAGCTTGAAGTGCATGGGTGTAGTTAACAGATGGCCGCAGTGTAAATATGTGTGTACTTTTCTTAAAAAGTGCCTTCTCCTTGTTTGTGATTTTATATGTACTTTGGCATGAGGATTACATGGTTAATAGGCATAAGTATTACATGTAAACTTTCCTTAGTGCACCACTGAGCAACTGGTTTGCGTGATTGATGGCAAAGTGTTTGCACATGCAAGATGTATATTTCTACTGCTTTCCCTGTTTGTGCATAGTTAATTGTTGAGCAAAAGTGATCCTCATTGATAATATTATGAGAGTTCTGAGTACTGAGTGTATGAAACACACCTGCTACTTAGCTGATTCTGTGACAGCAAGTGTAAATGCATTGACACATTTCTCTTGGAGTCCATATAATATAGGGTTCGAATCCAGGTGTGTATAATAGTTTTACATATGTATTTATAGTCCATTGAAACAGTTCTTTAATCAACATGCACTGTGTGTTACCTTAGTGCAGCCTGTTTAAATGGCATTGCATGGAGGTAACCACACCACTGAAGAGCTGTTCACCATTGCTTGGCATTAGTGCATGATGCCAAACTCTGCACAAACACCTAGGACAAAAAGTGAAGGGCTCCATTGCTGTTTTTTTTCTACTTATGTGTGTTGTATGTGATTCTATTTTTGACCAGATTATAAGTGTTAAAATTGGGGTAGATAGGAAAGTGTTGAAATGGGGGGCAAGCAGGGGGAGGAGTGAAGGGAAAGCAATATAGGAATGTTCAGCAGGAAGGTAAGAAAGAATCATAGCTATCCACTTCTTCAACAGTGTTACATGAAAATATGGTACTGAATATTAGCTGAATTTGGACTGCCACCTCAACAAAGAGGGGTGACTACAATGCAATCTTGTCATATAGACAATTGGACCAAATCAAGTGTGTCACAAATATATGTGTGCAAAATGGAGAGCTATGTATGGGATGATTTTTTTTGAGAGACAGGTGCCCTTTTTTACTTCAGTAAGAGAGGAATGTTGGGTAAGGGACATAGATATTTCTGAGTTAGGTAAGTAGGGTAGATGAGGAAGCAGATGCAAACAAGCAGAACAAACAAGAAAGATACAGGGATGGTCAGGGACACAAAAGGTTGGGGGACACCATGATTGGAGTTAGAGAAGGGACAGCAGATGCCCATGCCCATCAAACATAGGGACAATGAGAATCTATTCCTCACCTGCAGGCCTGTCATCACTGTCTCCTTACACCACTGGCTTTTGGAGTGCTTGACGTATTCTTCTATGAACCATAAGGGAGAGCAGCCTCTCTATCCGGCATAGGCATGTACCAATGGTGCTGTGCACAACCCTATGCACCAACCCTGGCATCTCCTAGCAGCTGATAAAATCCCCACATCTGTCAGTACTCCCGGTGGGTGCCAGAACACCAGCTTCCAGGGTAGTGCTACTTGAGAGTGCTGGTAATGCAGAGACGGTGGAGGTAGTACTGACGGATTGGGTGCCAGATGTGCTGGAGCAAGTGAAGAAGGGGCAGGCTGAGCCACTGGAGTTGGCATACTTCCCTGTGCTGTAAATCATTTTGTGATTTGTCAGAGATGGATGACATCTGAACATTTTGATGACACACTGGAAAAAAAAGAGATAAGGGTAGGGGTGAGAGAATAAAAGAGGTAAAATTAGTACCATCATATGTGACATACAATGTATTATCACAATAATAAAGTATTTTATCTGAACTTTTACATTTAAGTATACTTCTCAACAACTACAAACTACATGTAAGGATTGCTCAAAGTAATCCTTGCAATGTGCATATATTGCACGTATACTTGGTCCAATTCTACAAATTAAGTTAACAGCAGGGCATTTATGCCACTTGTGTAGAAATTCATTTATGTAATATTTTTAAAGGATTTTATTATTTCATATTTGTTACTTGTGGTATTTGAACCCATAACATCTGACTACAGTGTTAGACTTGAGTGGTATAGTTAGCTAGTGCTACAGAATGAGGCATGCATGCTTCTTTTACATTTAGGATATGCATGCTTACTTTGCTACAACTCTATTGAAAAGAAATACATTTAAAAGCAAAAATAATACTTCTATTGTGCTGCACACATACCCCTTGCATCCCTCATTCTCTCTTGGCACTCAGCATGGGCCTCTTTATTCACCATAATTTTTGCATTGGCTGTGGATCAAAGAAACATGAACAAGAGAAGAGCATTATGCATACCAATCTTGCATACAAGCAGCTTTCTCTCTAATAAAAATTCTCTTTATCAGTATACTTACACAACTGTGGAATGTCAGCAGTCTTGAACTCATCCAGCCACTGGTTGACCATATCACCCTTGGGCCCTTTCAGGCCATTAAATTGATGCCTACACTGCTCTTTAGTGTGTGGATGCCAGTCACACTGGACACAGCCTTGGCCACACTATTCCAAGCCTCAGACTTGTACTGGGAGCCAGTATAGTCTCTCTGTAAAAGCCTTCAGCTATGGCACTTTACAAGGAGTCCAGTGAAGATTATGGATTCATCAACACACCACCTCTGAGCCCTAAATTGGGCACCTTCCCTTCTACCACCAGACATGTCCAACCAGCGAGAACAGCAATTTTTTTTTATTCAATGTTAAGCGAAGACCAACACTGCCAAACAGAGAAGAAAATGGTTTTGGAAAATGTAAGGTTAATGTGACACTTTGCATAAGTTTGACAGTTGTTTGCTGCTGTAACTGTTAAGTGATTTAACTGTGCAATCATGTACTGTGGGGCATAAATTTCATGACGTGACACATTTTTCGTTTGGCTTTATACATTGATAACACTGATTTTTACAATGTGCGGTTCAGACCTATGCATAAGAGACAAAACATTTTCTTCCACAGCAATGATTTTCCATCCTTTGCACAGAAGAAGCATTTCTCAGACATACTCATGAATTATATATAAATATACATGGCAGACTGAGGAGTTAACCATGTGTGCATGTGACCTGACAAGGTCCTGGTTTATACATCCCTATGTGTATGGCTATTATTGAAGTCTAAAGACCATCCAATGCCAGAGAACACAATTATGATTACAGAAACATATTTGTCAGTATACCCTCACCAACACAAATAATTCATATGAATCTAATAAAATTGAGTGCACAACCCTTAATATAATTGGGAGTCTGTAATAATTGTTTTCATGTGAGTGTTAATAAAAGCAATAATGTAAAATAGAACAACAGTAAAATATTTGGAATTTGCTGTATTAGAACCCGGGATCATCTGTATTACAGTTGCACACTTACACCTGCTGCCATAGGAATAGTTAAAAAAAACAGTTGGATATTTTCATATTCATTATTAACTTCTGTGTGTTAGCTGCCATACAACACCACTTAGCGTGTTTGCATGGTACCCAAAATCCTTGATAGAATATACCCATTTTGAAATTGTCTACTGTCTGCTTCCTTTCTGCAGGTACTCTAGACCTGCAGGTGTTGGGGCAGTTTGCTAACCGCAACACAATGCCGCTTGGTGGGTTTTCATGATGGAAAGCAACAAAATACGATAATATATCCTTCTTGAATGTGAGAATGTCTGCATCCTGTCTGCAGGTGCTGTGTCTGCTTCTTGTGTGGGCCATTTATGGTGGTAAGTGTCACGCAAATGAGACAAGCAAAGGTAAATTTGTTTTAACCTTGTGAGCAGTGTTTATTAGGTTTCACCCTTAAAGGACAAAGGTGGGACTTGAACCATGATCTACAGATAGTATATGTTGTGTGAATCAACATGTTTAGCAGATGTGCTGCACACATGGGTGATTCAAAGGTGTAGTTGATGTGATGCTTATCAAAAAATACATTACATGACATTTATTGTGTTTACGCATCTCTGGTGTTTGTGATAAGCAGCGCACAGTGCAAATACTGGCATTAAAAAACAGGAAAAGAAATCTATAAACTAATCAACACTAAAAATATATGTTAGTACACATTTATACAAATCTGGATTTGAACTCTCACACCAATGAACCTTCAAAACACAGTAAGGGTGTCTTATTCCTCTTTTCCACAGAAAATGCTGTGCAGCAGAGAATAAAAATCATTGTGTATACACAAGTTCAAAATCATCCATAGTATCAACAAGGTATATGGCACTTGTACACTTCTGAGTTGTTTGTACATATATTAACTTCAGATGTAGTGCAATGAGTGATCACACAATCATTTATGACTATTGTTTGCAGAAATGCAGTGCTGTCTTATCACTGTATGGTGTTCATTTTTTTATCTGAGCAGTAATATGAGATATGCAGTCTGTAAGGCATTTTGTATCAATGTCCTTAAAATGTGTGAGGATTTAAAATGTCAATAATATACCATTTTCAACAAATGCAAGGGATGTTGTATGTTACTGAACAGAGACTGTGAAATGTGTGCTGCTTACTTACATTTAGAACCTTGATATAATTATTTATTTATTTATTTATTTATTTTATATTTGTTAACCAGGAGAAAGTCTGGCTGGGCAGAGCTGTCCATTTTCAGTGGAGGTCTGGGGAGAAAAGCTCCATATAGTAATAAAATACAGTGATAAGATACAGTAGTAACATACAGTAATAAAATACACAGTAAGTAGAGGCAACATTTACACTACTATACAGTAATGATGCACAGGGTAACACAGACAATATAAGATTACGACAATGGCTTCATTTGCACTACAGTTTGTAGTAACATGAATTTATGCAAATAGTTACGATTATACATGTAGTAATAATTGTGTCAAGATACTTCACTAGTTTATACTTCCATTTAATATAGTCAAATCTATATATTCAGTAGTTAATATATATGATGCTTGCATCAGTAGGCACATACAGTAAACTATAAGAGTATGCAGTACTAATAATACTGATAGTCATTCAGTCTGATTTTAGGGGCTAGAAGTACTGAATCAGATAGCTTAGTTGAGAGAGAGGAGGTCTTAGTAGGATGATTGGTAGTTATTACCCAAGGCTAGTACAGGAGCAAGACCATGAGTTGTATAGGTGTGACTTAAGAAGGCTCTTAAAGTCATGTGTGCTTTCTAGTGACTGGATATCTAGAGGAAGTGAATTCCATGTTTTAGCAACAGCAGTAGCATATAATGAGTGCCCAGAGTTATAACTGTTTTTAGTAATATCAACCAGTGATTTGTTGGTACTTCTTAGTGGACAATTGCTGGTGCAGTGGTGTAGTAGTCCCTGTAGGGTTGTTTTTTGGGGAGGTGATAGAGGATTTGGTGAGATATTGTAAGTTGGTTAAAAGTCAGTAGGTATGGTAATTCTAACCAGGATAGTTTCTGGAGGTTTTCGCAATGGTGGGATCTGTAGGAGAACTCCATGGTGAATTTTGCTATTTTGTTATAGTAGATATTTAGGTTATTTAGGTCACCTTTGTTTAGATTGATTAGTACTGGGGAGGCATACAGTAGTGTGGAGAGCAGGTGGCATCTTGCTATGTTGACTTTACTTTCAGAGGTTAGGCAATATTTGCATCTGTGAAGGGTACCTAGTTTTTTGTGAACTTATGTGATGGTTTGAGCTATATGCTTGTTGAATTTCATATTGTAATCTATGATTATACCTAATAGTTTAGTTTGGGCAATGGGTGTGATGGAGATATTGCTGGAGGATGTTATTTTAAATAAGGATAATGGGTCAGTAGCTTTAGAGGGATGGAACAACATTAGTTGTTTTTTTAGGGATGAGTATTAGTTGTGAGTCAGCCATTTTTCTATTGCTGAAAAGGATTCTTGGTGATTTGTTGTAATTGTTGTAGTCGTGTGGCAGAACATATTAGGGTAGAATAATCAGCATATTGGAACAGGTTGGCATGGAGGGCAGCTTTGTGTAGGTTGCTGGTGAATATGGTGAAGAGAAGGGGCCCAAGGATGGATCCCTGTGGAACTCCTATTTTTATAGGGAAATGGGGGGATAGGCTGTTTTCCCATTTTATGCTTCGTTGACAGTTTGAGAGATTAGTTTTGGACCATGATATTGTGGAGTTTGTGTGGTTTGAGTTCTGAAAGTATGGTTAGAAGTTTGGAATGGGAAACCATGTCAAAGGCTTTGAAGAGGTACCAGAATACAGTAGAGACAAGATTACTTTTGTTTCATTGCTGCTTTATGGTACTGGAAAAACTAATACGGGCAGTAGTAGTAGTATAGGTTGGGTGGAAACCATGTTGTGTTTCAGCCAGGAGATTGTTAGTTAGCAAGTAGTTTAATATTTGGGAATTAATGCATTTTTCAAGGATTTGTGATAGGGTGGATAGTATGGCAATTTGATGGCAGCTAGTTAATTCAGTAGAATTTCCACCTTTGTGTATTGGTTGTTATATGAGAGATTTTCCAGATGGATGGAATATGTTCTTTGGTTATTGACCTGTTACTTGGTATGGAGATGGGATATGAGATTAGTTTGGCAGCAATCTTGAGGTATTCATCTGGGAGTTTATCAGCTGCAAGGGTAGTGGGTTTACTTTTGTCAGGCATTTATATATTGTATTGGTTGGGACTGGTTGTAGGGAGTAACCGTTTTGGTTAGCAGTTGATGCTTGGGGGTTTGTTTGAGTTGAGGGAGTGCTGTGATTAATGTATGCATTAAATTGAGTAGCAGTGTTGGTAGTGGAGGTGTCAATATTAGGGGGAGGGGTAGTGGTTTCCCCCAGTTGTAGTAATTTATTGATGGCTGCCCAAAATCTTTGAGGGTTTGTTTTATGTTTGGCCTGAACCTCACTGCAGTAGTTTCTTTTTTCAATTCTTATTTGTTTTTTTGGACTTGTTTCTTAATTCAAGGTAGAATTGCCTGTTTTGACTGGTTTTGTTTTGCTGACATGCTTCCCAAGCCTTATCTCTCTGTTTTAGGAGTTGATGGGTATTTCTGGTAAGTCAGGGGGCATAGTTGGATTTTGTTCTTATTTTTCTTGTGTGGGCAAGCTGGTTGAGTATGTTTAAGAAAGTAGAGTTGAAGTAATCCTCTACTTTGTCCAGGGGGAGGGTTAAGAGGGGTAACCAGTTACAATGATCTAGAGCAGTTATAAGGCCCTGGGATTTGAAGTTTTTTGTGTAGCGTATTTGTTGTAGAGAGGACTTTTTTTGCATTTAATCTGGTGCCTTAGGATAAAAGTAGGTTGGGGGTCAATGAGACTGTCAGGTAGTGTCCCAGAGATGTAAGGTTGAGTAGGCCAGTTGGTCAGGATCCAGACTAAAATGGATTCTTTCTTGAATGATTTGTCAGTTCTGGTAGGGGTTGGGATTAGTTGATTAAAGCCATGTAGACTTATGCAAGTGGTGGGGAGGGGAGAGATACAAGTGGACCAGTCAATATTAAAGTCAGCTAATATGATTGCATCTTGGGTGAGGGCCTGGGATGGCCAGTGGAGAATTGCTTCTGGTGTGTCAATGTTGTTACCAGGGGGAATATATGTGCCAATTATGTTCAGTTGTTTTTGAGCTTTGAGTTTTACTTTGGTGAACAAGGTTTCTGCATTATTAAATGTAAGGGGGGTTATGTTCATAATGTCTATTGTAAGGCTGTTTTTGTTGGAAGCAACTCTTTGCCATTAATATGTGACTTGAGCTGGGTCTCGGTGAGGAGGACTATATCAGGGGAGTATAGGGACACGGTTGCATGCAGTTCCTCTATTTTGTTGACTATGCTTTTTATGTTGATATTAAGTATTAGTAGGTCTGCTGTATTCCTTTGGGAGTTTACTGTAGAAGTGGGATGGAATGGGAGGATTCTGGGATTGATTGGCAGGATAGGATTTGGGTGGATGCCACTGCTGAGTAGCAGCTGTGATGCAGTATGGACAATGGCTTGCAGGTATATGGTCATGCATAGGTGGAATTGTAGGGAGAAGTGGTTTTTGGTCTTATACCTGGGGGGTTGATTGGGGCTAACTGTATGTGAGGAGGTTTGATGGTTCTTGGTGAGGCAGGTATGAGTGTTGGGTCTTGTTTTGGAGGGGTTGGGTTGGTGGGTGTTTGAGTTATTGAGTTGGAGATAATATTGTTATGCTATGAGGTGATGTTGGCAGTAATAGCAAGTGCTATGATAATCAAAGCATGCAATATTATCATACTTTGCATTATTCAGTTGTAGTGCTATTATAGGTAGGTTGGGATTTATTTAACTAGAGAATAGATTTAACTTAGTAAATTGTGTGGTTATTGATTGGAGTAGTTACTTGTCCTGGGTTGTAAGTTATCCTCTTGTTTGGATTTAGGTAGAATGTGGGTGGTGGAATCGCTACTCATTCTGATATGTGTGTAAAGTGAGGTTTTAGAGGTAGCGCTGGTTGTAATGTTTGGAGGATGTGACGTTGTAATTAGAGCCTACAGAGGTGTGATTTCATTGGTTGGTAGTAGGAAGGGGTTAACCTGTTTAGTTATAAAGAGGGGGGTGAATGAGAATGGGGGTAGTGTAGAGGAGCAAAGTGAGCCTGAGTGCAGTGATGGTGAACAAGGCAGGTAGGAACCTGGATTCTGAATCTCAGTGAGAAGCAATCAGTAATATGAGCTACAGACTAGGTGAGTCCAGTAGGGTGGGTTTCTAGCCAGTAAAACATCAAGACTTAGGCTAAAAATGCTCACAATACAGTTAGCAGATCAAGTGACTACTGGTTTAATTTGCACAGGTGTTAGAGCACTGAGCAGGTAGACCATTTGCCGCTACTAGTAGTTTAATATAAGATAATGCAATGGGGCTTTTTGTATCCAATACAGACTTAATGGGCTGGGTGGTGTAGGATTAGACAGATAGGCCAGATTGGTGGAGGGGGATACAAATGGCATCTGAATGATGTGCTGTGGCTTAGCAAGAAACAGGTACTTTTACTTAAATCTTAAATATACGTACAATGTAATTATGCAGCAGTAGATGTCTGCCCGATGCCTGCGGAGTGTGTGTAATTCCTAGGCTGCAATTTCTGTTTCATACAGTCAGGGAGTTGCAGCAATTTGGTTGCCTGTGACCTATGAAGAGGGAGAGAAATAGCAGGTTAGGTTGCTTTGGGACAACAGGATAATTACATGAAAAACAAAAAACTCTGAGGCATATATGAAAAGCTTCTACACTTTGTAAGTCTAACATAGCTGACACACCCACTGGAGGTAAGGGAGTCTGAATTGCTGTATTTATATATGTATTAGCAAATGCTACTTTTATCTGTATGCTCTTCTTAGAAGTTTACTGATGGCATAGACATTTTTCTCAGGCATTTTAGTTTCTCAGATGCACAGCCTTATTTATCTTCTATCACAAGTGTTACTGTTAACAACAGTTTTTCTTTACAGTCTTCTGTTGTTATTTCAGTGAAATGTAAATGCCCTATATTGTCAGTGACACAGGGATGTTAGCCTTCTAAGATGGCCCATATACACCTCTAGGGGAGTGCTGGCCACAAGTAGAGGTGACTGGCAGTTACATAAAAATGAATGTTCTTTAGTAAATGTGTGCATGTTTTTGGGAAAGTTTGTTTGATAGCATTTATAACAATTCGCCGATGTTTTATTCCTTTGTTTGGTACTGAAATGTAATTTGCCTGTTGTTTTGGGGGTGGGGGAGCCAAGTTCCATCTCTGTGTTGCCACAACAAAAATGTTTTTACAGAAGTTTGCTTTGCTATTGTTTCTCCTTGTTTTGAATCAAACCTTAGGTTGTGTGTGACTGTGATATTTTACAAACACATAACCCTTTTTATATTTGAATAACTTGAAAGTTTTTTGTTTATCCAGTGGGTAATATTGCAGAAGTAATAATAGTTATTTTATCTAAGCAGGACTATTATTTATGTGATGTTTATGTGTAGTATTCTTTTTAGTTTTATGTCACCTAGGACTACTGCACTCAAATGTCCAATCCCCACAACCCCCCCCCCCCTTCAGTAACACCTAAAATGTTATGATCATACAAGCATTTTGGCAACACAGTGCCTTTCTGCTTGAGAGAGAACATGGGGATATGTCTGGAAGAATGCAAATTTTGCAGCAGGCAGTGAATGACATGAATGGTGTTGGGGATGCAGCAGAACATATGATCAGGTGTATCATAGGGTCACTGACATGATTTCCTCAGCACAGAAGAGAGCAGCCTATGCAAACAAATTCCAGTGAGCCCTCAGATATTGGACAGGTGGAGAGTGAGACACTTAATCAGGGTAGTGTGGTTACTGCTGCTTCAGTGTTTATCTCTGGCCATAGCCAAAGTGTGGGCAAGGTGCCATACAAGATGGTTGTTTGGGATGCTCAGAGGAGGCCTGCTGTCCACCTTTCACCTGATCCTGGTGTGTCTTTCCATGCCACTCAAAGTATGTTGCACAAACATGTTCCAATAGGACCTCCTAAGAAATGCTTAGGATTGTAGATGTGGCACAAACTGACATGCATGACTGCCTCCATCATGTTGCCAATTCAATGGATCAGATGAATGACACATTTGAACAGGCAGTGTGTGTGATGAAACATCTGCTGGGATGGGGATTGCATCCATGTGGGTGTAGGTCAGCTGCATCATCTATTGTTAGCTGATGTGGCTGTGCCCATTCATGCTGCTGTAGTGGCACTACTTTCACTGCTCCATCAGTGGTTGAGGTGTCCAAACACAGATGTAGCAGTCCATGGGGTTGTGGTCCTGGGTGTACTCATGAGGAGAGATCATCTAGCAGGCATCAATCACATTCAGGTAGCAGCAGGGCATCTGACTGTGGGCATGAATGTGGCAGTGCAACTCCTGGCCATTTCTCGGGTTTGGGGATGATGATGATGAATTGTCATCTTTACCATGCACGGCTCACACCTGTCTAATATACCAGGTGAGCTAGCACATTGCTTGGCTGTGTTCTTGCAGACACTCACACATCAGTTTCACCTGGACTGTCCCTACAGACAGACAGACACACACACACACACACACACACACACACACACACACACACACACACACACACACACACACACACACACACACACACACACACACACAAAATGATTGCATGCGGTGAGGCTTAAAGCTTAAAGCTCATTCTGTCTAAGTGGCCATTTGATACTTTACCAAATGTCTGCCTGCTTCTCTTACTTACTCACATGCACTCACTACCCACTATCGTTTGCATCAATATAGGCCTCCTGCTCCCCCCACACACACCCACGCAACACGCTGTGCAAATGATGATAACTGTGTCATATCCTTGTTTTCTATCTTTTGGATTCAGGGATACATAAGTCTTTTGTCTGATGCTCAGGGTGCATAGCTGACTTAGTATATATGTGTTTGTGATGCTTTGTAAATTGTACTGCTTTCTTACAGGTTTTTGTAATGTGTATATCCATCCCAACCTGTTGGGACAACAAAGCTGGACCATGCCATAAATAAAAGTGTGACAAAGGCCCAACAATGGGCAGCATTTTTAATCAACTGTGATCTTACAAACTTAGTTGATGGAATGCAATGTTTTGAATTACTATTTTTGTTTGTTCTGAGGGTTACGAAGTCTGAAACTGAAATGTGTGCCGTTATTTTCTAACTTCACTCTTTAATGATTTGCCATTACAAACATATGAGGCCAAAATGTGGATATTCTGTGAAAATCTGTACATTTTAGACATAAGGCCTATTAGTTGATAGAGGACAGATGTATTCACCTTAGTCACTGCTGTCACATCTTGATGTAATTATACTTAACTTACATTACCAAGTAACAGTATGCATGGATATGGCATTCATTTGTATTCTTAGACATTTATTTTTCTAGTCTTGGTTCAACGCTTACCTTGTAAATCCAGCAGTTGCAAGTGTTTTATTTCAGGGTGGAATCTGTCTGATGTTAGCTGTACACAGCCATTACATGGGTAAGTAAAAGTTGTGAGTTATGCCTGGCATCAATGTAACTGCATGTATGTGTATAAAACGGGACAAAAAATAATGACAGATCATGCACCAAAAGCCTTTCCAATGATGAAAAAACCGCCACCTTAATCTTAACGCCAGTTTTTATTGTTTATAAAACACATCCAGCATCCAGCTGCCAAGGTGAAGCTTCTCAGAAGCTTCTTCAGAGAAAACCAAGTAGCCATGGTGACACGCTTTTAAATATAACTTTGAATTACGTGAATCGCTGGACTGATTTAGTACAAACAAAATTAAAACACAAAATAAATAAAGTGTTATAAATTAATACATATTGTAGTTGAAGAGGCACAATAATAGGCATCAACATATGCAATACATAAAAAATCATGATACGAAAATGCAAAATGCATAAAAATGAAATGCATAAAGAGAAACATATAGAAAACAGCCTTTTAGTCAATGTAAAATTACTTTTGTTGCCTGTTAAAATGTAAATATAGTTGATTGTTATTAATTATAATGACAGTAAATGAAAACACAGTCTATTAAAAAGAATCAGTTAAAAAAATATAATCTATATAAAGAATCAAATATATAAGTGTCAAAAATGTAAAATAAAACAATCTTAAATGTAAAATAAAAACAATCTTTTGTCAAATTATTAATACATGCCCAATGCTATATAGGTAAAGATATAGGTATATGTACTTTAGGTAAAACACTTAGGTATATTTTTTTTTTTTTTTTGCTACAATTTGACCTTAAGTATGCATGTATGTGTATAGTATAAAGGTTTTAGCCCCTTCAGTGGTGAGTGTGTGTACTAGCCATTTCCTCTTGGCCAGTGCGAGTCCATATTGTGCATGTCTATGTCTGTCTACACACACACACACACACACACACACACGCACACACGCACACACGCACACACACACACACACACACACACACACACACACACACACACACACACACACACACACACACACACACTGGTTGCTGGATCTCCCTCTAACTCTTCACCTTCATGTGGCTGTGGTGACCTTGCTAGTGGTGGTGGGATGTGTGGCCCTTCCCCTTGCAGTTCCTGCTGAAGCTGTTTTCTCAGGATAATGTTGAGGAGCATGGCACAGAAGGTGAATATTTCAGTTTCATATTAGTTGATAGAGGAGCATGGCACGGAGGGTGAGGAGTGGGGATTGTACTTTAGGGATCCCCCATATGTATCTAGGCACCAGAACTGTAACTTCAACAGCCCAAACACTTGCTCTGTGATAATTTTTGTTTGAGCATGTGTCTCATTACAGCATTCTTCAGTTGGTGTGTGTGTGCATTTCTTATGGGTGTTATCAATGTTGGTTCCAGTGGATAACCTGCATCCTCCAGTAAATGACCCTGTGGGATAACCCCCTAGTAAACATCTTATACAGTTGACAGTTGTGCCAGATATGTGAGTCATGGTAACTGCCTGAGTTGCAGCGCACACATTCAGGATGATTCCCTTAGCATTATACATGACCTGGCAGTTAATGGAGCGGTAGCCCTTTCTATTTTTGAACACCCTTCCCTATTCCCCAGGTAGTGCTTTAATTTCTGTATGTGTGCAATCTATGGCAACCAGAACTTCAGGGCAGTGTGCTACAGTGTAAATCTCCTGCATAGTTCTGGCTCTGTTCTCAGATGTATGTGGGAAAATAGCATTCAGGAATTGATGGAGGATCCTGGATGCTGATGCCTGTGACACCCCAGCGTATCCCCTGTTGGTCTCTGGAAGGTTCATGTAGCTAAAATTCTAAGTGATACACATACCTTAGTCTCCACTGGGATTGGTTCCCCTTGCTTTGTCCTTATTCTCAGCTGAAGATGAAAGAGTTTACAGATTTCTTGTACTGTGTCTCTAGCCACCCCGTTGTGTTCTATAATTTCCACCTCCTGCAGATTATGAAAAGTGAAACAGGGTCTAAAAACCCTTCTCCATGTTGAGTGTGGTCTAATAGCAGCAGCAGCATAGACATGGGCGTGCTGCACATACACATGAATAACAGGAACAACGTCCCCTAACATTTTTTATGTGTAGCCTAGTTTCCATGGCTGCATTCCAATAGGTTTTGGAATTTGCAGGAAAAAACAACACTGAGTCTACGTGGTTGTTTTATAGCTTGTTGAATAGCTCCTCCATCTTGGATTGGTTGATTAGCATACAGTTCAGCTGATTATGCCGTAATTAGTATGGCACAGTGTTTAGCATGTTTGTGCAGCTCTGCATGGTGTATAGAGCCACTTACTGAATACAAAATGGCACGGTATCGTGATGGCACATGGTGTTAGTGGCTCGTATCGGCTTTATTGAATCTGCACCATAGTCTAAACATGTTGCATTTTAGTAATATATTCTGTAGTACTCTCTTTACAGCATCCAGCAGCTGCAAAGGGATTAACATTTGTTAGGTCATATTTGTCTGCATTTTTTGATGACCTGAACTGTCTGATCTTCAGCATCCATTATGTAGTCATTGTTGCAGAATACTGTCTTCTCTGCAAGATCAAGTTGTAAAGAATTTCTGCATTTAGTTGAAAACAGTTACTCCAGCAGTTGATGCAGGGGACTAAAGCTCTGAGTCATTAATGAGTTACTTACTTTGACAAGGGTGCATTTACCTACTGTGTGACATTGAGCAACTTGCTTAACAAGATAGTACTTTGAAGTAACTGAGAATGTGGGTTAGGATCTTTAAAGGACTCCAGGACTGTATGTCTAGTAACTATGAGCCTCTTGTTGTTGTTTGCAAACTATTTTGTATTGCATAACTGATACAGTTCAGGAAAAGTTCTGGCAATATCACCAGCACACTAGTTTTTAATGAAACATAGACAATTGATTCTTCAAAGGAAACAGATACTGCATTTGCAGATGAAGCACTGAAATGCAAAGTTGTTTTGCCAGAGCAACCCCTGCAAGTAACAGGACACTAGAATGCCCCACCTCCTGCTGGTCAGTTACCCTGTCTAAGGTCCCATTTGACCATGAACTGGCATTGAGTGTTAGTGCAGCTTCATGTCTACAGTTGACATCCGAACTATTTGAACATATGGATGGCACTTTTTGGAATTTCTTTAACCTCTTTTTTAACAATTCCTTGCACAGTAAGAGTCAGTAACAATGTTGTGCAAGTGCTCCTAATTTAATCAGAGATCAGTCAGCACACAGAGGTGCCACATGCAAGGAATGTGAAGAAAAAAAGAAAATGCACTCTTACACAGCATGCATAGCTGCCAGCCAGCTGGGCTCCCTGAAGTCATGGACCCTGGACGGCAACCTGGAACACCCTGTTATAATCCACCACTGGCTGATAGCTCAGTACAGACAACTTCGTCAGTGGTAAATGCAGATCCATTTTCAATGCAGCCAGGTAAGAAACAGTTAAAAAAAAAATTGCAAAACTCAGAGGGTCAGTGTGAATGGCTTATTTAGACCATTCAATGATATGACATTAGTAAGTGGCCTAGAATATATTTTTTGAAGAGCCAGATGCTTGCAAATCCTATAGCTAACCTTATGTTGTGGCACAGCAAGAATTTAGACTTCTCACCACAGAATTTCTAATAGTATATTCAGAATAATAAAACAAAGTAGTACAGTATGCAATGAGCCTACACAAAATCCCTTCTAACATATTAGCAAATCCTCTCTCACCACTCCCTATCACTTATTCATCGGTAACATAATGTAAGGGAGGGAATAAGTGCATATGCTGAAGCCAATTTAAGCTGACATGGATCAAATTAAACAGAAACATTTAGTCACTGATAACAGGTGCAGTAAAACAGGTAGGTGTTTGCAAAGGCAGTCTTAAAAGGCTCATCTTTGTACTAAATGTAGACTTGCCACAAATGTTAAAATTTACAATATTCATTTGTGCTGTGAAGTGCAACTAAAGCTGTGATTTGTTTGTTTGTTTGTTTGTTTTGCCACTGATTGGGTTAGATCTATTTTAAAGTGCATCAAAACTCCCCACATGTCCCCATGACACCACATTCTTCTGTCACTTCCAGTGTTAATGCCCAGGATGGGGTCAACAGCCCCATTAACTAAGCTTATGAAGTAGATTGGTTGTGATAACATTGTGAGTCTGAGAAGTCACTATATCATCCCACAGAGGTCAAGTTTGAGCATTAGAGAATTACGACTTTGTCCAATATGCTGTAGTGCTTAACATATGCAGGTCTGCATGCAATGAGGCAAAATCTATGAAATTTACCTCATCCCACCCTAGAGAATGACTGCCCAAATTTGACCACATCTAGTCTTCACCAGTATCTCAGAAATAGCCTGACCACACCTGCACATCATTCCTATCCCCCCCCCACAAAGGAGTGGAGTGCATGCAAAGCCTCATCATTTTTGCCCCCACCAGCTAGATTGGTCACCTGAGCTAATCATCAAACTTGGGTCATCTGGGTCTTAGATAGGGTTTTATCCATTTTTTACCATGGAGCTGGCAAACTGCAGACTAGACTGGATGTCATCATCATCTTTTTTCGGCTGTTCCTGTTAGGGGTCGCCACAGCAGACCTTCTGTTTCCATTTCTTCCTGTCCTCTGCATCATGCTCTTTCACACCAACCAACTGCATGTCCTCTCTCACCACATCCATAAACCTTATCTTAGGCCTTCCTCTTTTCCTCTTACCTGGCAGCTCCATCCTTAGCATCCTTTTCCCAATATACCCAGCATCCCTCCTCAGCACATGTCCAAACCAATGCAATCTCGCCTCTCTTGCTTTGTCTCCAAATTGTCCAACCTGAGCTGACCCTCTAATATACTGATTTCTAATCCTGTCCATCCTAGTCACACCCAGTGCAAATCTTAACATCTTTAACTCTGCCACATCCAGCTCTGACTCCTTCCTTTTTGTCAGTGCCACTGTCTCCAACCCATATAACATAGCTGGTCTCACTACCCTCTTGTAGACCTTCCCTTTCACTCTTACTGGTACCCGTCTGTCACAAATCACTCCTGACACTCTTCGCCACCCATTCCACCCTGCCTGTACTCTCTTCTTCACCTCTCTTCCACACTCATCATTACTCTGAACTGTTGATCCCAAGTACTTAAACTCATCCACCTTTACCAACTCTACTCCCTGCATCCTCACCATTCCTCTACCCTCCCTCACATTTACACACATATATTCTGTTTTAGCCCTGCTGACCTTCATTCCTCTCCTCTCTAAAGCATATCTCCACCTCTCCAGGGTCTCCTCAACCTGGTCCCTACTCTCACTACATATCACAATGTCATCTGCAAACATCATATTCCACAGGGCCTCCTGTCTGATCTCATCTGTCAACCTGTCCATCACTACTGCAAATAAGAAAGGGCTCAGAGCTGATCCTTGATGTAATCCCACCTCCACCTTAAATGTATCTGTCACTCCCACCGCAGTCCTCACCAATGTCACACTTCCCTCGTACATATCCTGTACCACTCTTACATACTTCTCTGCCACTCCCGACTTCCTCATACAATACCACAACTCCTCTCTAGGCACCCTGTCATATGCTTTCTCTAAGTCCACAAAGACACAATGCAACTCCTTCTGACCTTCTCTGTATTTCTCCAACAACACTCTCAGAGCAAATATTGCATCTGTAGTGCTCTTTCCTGGCATGAAACCATACTGCTGATCACTAATCATCACCTCCCTTCTTAACCTAGCTTCCACTACTCTTTCCCATAACTTCAAGCTGTGACTGATCAGTTTTATCTGTCTGTAGTTACTGCAGCTCTGCACATCACCCTTATTCTTAAAGATAGGTACCAAAACACTTTTTCTCCACTCCTCAGGCATCCTCTGACTTTCCAAAATTTCATTAAACAATCTGGTTAAAAATTCCACTGCCATTACACCTAAGCACCTCCATGCTTCCACTGGTATGTCATCTGGGCCAACAACCCTTCCATTCTTCATCCTCTTCATAGCTGACCTTACTTTCTCCTTGCTAATCTGTTTCACTTCCTGATTCACTATCCCCACATCATACAACCTTCTTTCTCTCTCATTCTCTTCATTCATCAGCCCTTCAAAGTACTCTTTCCATCTACTCAACACACTCTCCTCACTTGTGAGTATGTTTCCCTCACTATCCTTTATAACCCTTACCTGCTGCACATCTTTCCCAGCTCTGTCCCTCTGTCTAGCCAATTGGTGCAGGTCCTTTTCTCACTCTTTAGTGTCCAGTCTCTCATACAACTCTTTATATGCCTTATCCTTAGCCTTCACCACCTCTCTCTTTGCCATGCATCTCATCTCCTTATACTCATGTCTACTTTCTTCATCTCTTTGGAAATCCCACTTCTTCTTCACCAGCCTCTTCCTCTGTATACTCTCCTGTACTTCCTCATTCCACCACCAGGTCTCCTTGTCCTCCTTTCTCTGTCCAGATGTGACACCAAGCACTTTAATAGCAGTCTCCCTTACTAGCTCTGCTGTAGTTTCCCAGCTATTCGGTAATTCTTCACTGCCTCCCAGTGCCTGTCTTAACCCTTCCCTGAACTCCACCTCACAATCACCCTTTTTTAACTTCCACCATTTAATCCTTGGCACTGCTTTCACACTTCTCCTCCTCTTCTTGATGACCAACGTCATCCTACAGACCACCAATCTATGCTGCTAAACTGCACTTTCCCCTGTCACTACTTTACAGTCTCCAATCTCCTTCAGACTGACCGTCCTACATAGGATATAATCCACCTCACCCTATGCTCCTCCCTCTTCTTAAAATACGTATTCACCACAGCCATGTTCATCCTTTTCGCAAAATCCACAATCATCTGACCTTCTGCATTCCTCTCCTTAACACCATACCTACCCATCACTTCCTCATCCCCTCTGTTCACTTCACCAACATGCCCATTGAGGTCTGCTCCAATCACTAGTCTCTCACCCTTGGGTACACTCACCACCACTTCAGCCAACTCACTCCAAAATGTTTCTTTCTCATCCATAGCACACCCAACTTGTGGAGCATATCCACTAACAACATTCATCATTACACCATCAATTTCAAGCTTCATAAAAATCATTCTATCAGACATTCTCTTCACCTCCAAAACACTCTTGGCATACTGTTCCTTTAGGATAACCCCTACCCCATTTCTCATGCCATCCACACCATGATAAAACAATTTAAACCTGCCTCCTATACACCTGGCCTTACTTCCCTTCCATCTGGTCTCTTACACGCACAATATATCAACCTTCCTTCTCTCCATCATATCAGCTAGCTTTCTCCCTATACCAGTCATACTGCCAACATTCAAAGTTCCTACCCTCACTACTGCACTCCTAACCTTCCTAGACTGAATGTAAAAAAATATTTAATCATAACCATGTGAAAGTGGCAGACAGTCACATTCTCAAGTTTAATCCAGATGCCAGAATATAGAATGCTAAGATTGCTGTGAAGTGAGTTCATAAATGATAAAAAGAAAGACATAAACAGTATGATTAGAAAATGACTCAGTAATTAAGTATGTTTGCAAGTGGATACATACATACTGTACATACATACAAATATTTTAAGCACAGATATTAATGCCCTTCTAGCTTGTAAATATACCAAAACAGTTGTTCTCGTAATAAGTGTCCAGGCCGTTCTTAAAAATACCTAAACTAGTACTTGCTTTAATATAATTTGGTAGTCTGTTCCATGCTCTCTGAACCAATTAGTACACTTCTCTTTCCTATAGAATCTTCTACATGGGTTGTCTGATGATTCTCTACTACTTTTTGATAACTCCAAACATTCCCAGAGGTAGTTGTCTTTAAATGCCCTATATACCTGAATACGACCTCCTCTTAGATATCTGTAAGAGACACTATACAAGTTCAAATATTTTAGTCATTCATAACTTAAATGTTCACATTCATGAATGCTCTTGGTATATTTCCACTGTACTCTTTCCAATTTACTCTTGATTGCTTTTTTCTTATAAGGTTTCCATATTGCTACTCCATACTCATGTTTGGGTCCATACCTCTCATCCTTTTAGAGCAAGAAATCTGGACAAAGCAATACATAAAAGTGGGACAAAAGCCCAAAATAGGTACATTTTTTAAATATTGCTCTTACAAACTTAGAAAGTTGATAGAATAACAGGTTTTGCATTGCCATGAATTTTCTGAAGGATATGCAGTCTGAAACTCAAATGTCTGCCATTATTTTATAACTTCAGTCTTGAATGATTTGCCACAAATTTGGCAGAAAAACACACTTTTATGAAAAACGGACCAAAAATATGACGCAAAAATCTGGACATTCTGTGAAAATCTGTACAGCTGAGAAGTATGTTTGGGTTTAATGTAACTAACAAACAATGCCTTCATAATTTTTCATTTTCCTAGACTTTATAAATCTATTTATGCAACTTATAGTTCTATAACTATCATTAACCAATTGGTTGATATGATTAGAAAAACTCATAGCTGGATCTACCCATGTACCCAGATCCTTAAATGAGTCTACAGTTTCAATCACTGTGTGCTGTATTAAATATTCACCTTTCAATTAATGTCCCCCAAATCTCATATGCTTAGTTTTGATGTATTTATCAGCATATTATTCTCCTGTGCCCAAATGGTCAATTTAGTCCCGTTCTGTTTCAGACATGCCTTATCTGTAACACATGTAATCAATTTACCCAATTTCAGGTCATCTGCATATAGACTGCAGAACACCTCAGATGAAAAAGTCAGGTCTGAAAGATACAGTCTAAACAAGTAAGGGCCTAGGACAGTGCCTTGTGGGACACCCTGACTATAACCAAGAATTTCACCTGTCCAATTGCTGTATGATACTAGCCACGTCCTATTTGTAAGCCATGTAGCTATCCACCTTATCATGAGTGGATGGGGATGGTATGATACAACTATGAATGAAGTAGGCTCATTTTTTATTTAAAATTGAAAAAAAAGTGAAATTGATACAGAATTCAAACTCATGTTCTTTATTGGGTAGGAAATGCTGCTCCACAAACAGAGGGAGGGTTACACACTACAGCACCATTTGCATTCTGACTGTCCATAAAGAGTGTGAAATTTCCATGGCTAGGATATGCATCTAAGGTCAGTTAAACTCATGAGAACTCATTATGTTCCCTGATAATATCTGAACTGGATTGATGCCTTTTTTTCTGCAGTATGCATCTGAATTATGTTATTAAAACAAAATTTCTGACAGAAGCTTTTTTTATTTGAAAAACTGCAGAATCAAAGCTGTATTTGAAACAAGCCAATACATATTTACCTAGGTGCCAAGAGGTGTTCACAGTTTTTACCATTTATGGATTAGATTGAAGATGTGTCAGTTATAAATCAGGAAGACTGTTTCATTTCCTGCTGTTACATGCCTGCACAAAGATTTGTGTTACCCATATCCTATAAAATGAAACAAAAATGTAATGATTTTATGTAGTTTGTGAAGAACAGAAAAGTACAGCTGCTTTAATTATTCTAAAGTGATGGATGCTTTTCATTTAAGTTCTGTTCCTCTGGTACTCTAGTATATATGGTTCTCATAAATAGTGACTGGCAGAGAAGATACAAAGTACAGAATTATACCTAGTTTCTTTAATGGGCCTCCAGACGGCCTGTGCTGTTATCTTGTCTACATGCTTGCATTCTCTCTTACGTGACAAATATATCTCTAGATGTAAAGATTCGGAATTATCTTGCTGCAAACTAAATATCAGTATATAAAACAGTCATACACCATACACATTCACTGTCCCTTAGACACACATACTCATCTACACACACGTTCACACACACACACACACACACACACACACACACACACACACACACACACACAGATAGATATGTATTAAAAGCAAGAGATAGAGTGTGTGTGTGTGTGTGTGTGTGTGTGTGTGTGTGTGTGTGTGTGTGTGTGTGTGTGTGTGTGTGTGTGTGTGTGTGTGTGTGTGTGTGTGTGTGTGTGTGTGTGTTCACCAATCACATGTACTACTACAAGTCAGGGACATTTCTGAAGGCACATGACATCCTCATTATAAAACTGTGGTTAAAGAAGTTTGATTATAAAGTCATACTGATTCACCTTCACTCCATCTCTGTGGAAAGTATGCAGCATAACAACACAACAGAATAAATTAGTCCTCTTAACCAGTCAATGCCTAGCAACAGGAACAAATTCACTAAATATAGAAAAAAAAAGCAGCATTTGTAAACACTCATCTAACACCCACTGCAAGTTATTGATGGGTTTAGCCATGGACATATGAGTTACTGACTGAGTCAAGGAGCTATCACAGGAGAAGATGCAGCAAACCAAAACATGACTAACCATTCTGGTCAAGTGAAATAATCTGTCATAACATGCAATTATACCATAGATATTAGATAAATGAATGAAGGTTTAAGGCAGAGTTCAAATGCATACAGAATTAACAAACATACAAGTCATCTTGCGCAGAGATGATTTCATTCAAAATCTGTGCGTTATTGCCTTCTTAGGGAGAAAATCCAGGTTAAAAATGTATTATTATAAATACGTATCCAGTATAAGTTACATCCTGTAGAATGGGAAGAATATGTTAAAATATCAGGCATCCTTATTTAGTCTAGACATGTTTTTAATATTTTTCTAACCATTCAACTGATCAGAAACAGAAATCATATAATTAAAAATGAGGCATGACCAAATGTGCTATGCAAAATATGTTTGTTTTTTAGCAGATTATTTGCTAGTAAATTATACTCACCTCTCTTCATCTTTACTATGTATGGCAAATGCTGAGTATTTCTAATAAATGGAAACTCCCAGATTACCAAACAGTAGGTTTAATTAATCGGACTGTACTTATTAATTTTGTGCACTTCCTTTAACCTGGGAGATTAAGGATCCTGTTCTGGTGAGATTCCAAAAAGAGAGCTCTCATGTGTAGTGTGAAGTGACCAGAAGAATTACTATATCATGCAAACATTTTAGAAATTGTATACTTGAATAAATATGCTTGGGTCTACTATCCAAGGATATCTGGCAAATTGGCTGTGCTATTAGAGTACTGATATCTCATTTATTCTGGGATCCTGAAACAGAAAATATAGATAAAAAATGACTGTGTAAAACACAGGAACTTTAGCAGAATACAGTTGCTTTAGGTAAAAAAGACGCACCAGTTCAATTAGATGATGTAAGTGGATTCAATAAAGTGAACTGTAACCATTCTCCCCCCTCCTTCTTAACACACACAAACACACACACACATATGTAGTATGTGCATGTGTGTGTGTGTGTGTGTGTGTGTGTGTGTGTGTGTGTGTATATATATATATATATATATATATATATATATATATATATATATATATATGTAGGTCCATTACATAATTTCGAAAGTTCAAAATCATGAGCATCAGAATCTCGAAGCTCAGATGCTCGAGATTTTGAAATCTCGAAAAAAAAAAAAAAAAAAAAAGTGCACACACAAAACAGTCTAAACTCAAGTTTTTGCGCCCCCCCTCACACCCCCCACTATTTAAATATAGCAACTCCGAGATTGCACTACAATTTAAAGAATGGGAAAACTCCCGTTCTACATTGTATGGTGATATCCATTATACAGTTTCAAGATTTCAAAATCTCGAGCATCTGAGCTTCGGGATTCTGATGCTCAGGATTTTGAACTTTAGCAATTATATAGTGGACCTATACATATATATATATATATATATATATATATCTATATATATCTATACAAATATATACGTATTTATATATATATATATATATATATATATATATATATATATATATATATATTTATATATATATATATATATATATATATATATATATATATATATATCGAGTTCCCCTTCAAAACATCTAAAACCCATAACATCTAAAATCAAAACATTGACACCATAACATCTAAAATCCATAACATCTAAAACTAATAACATCGAATTTGATGACATCTAAAATGTATAATATGTAATAGTGTATTATCAAATGTGTAACTATTATAGTTTAATCTGTTAATCTTGTGGTATCACTATGAGATGTAATTTTTATTTCTATAGTTATTATTTATATAGTGTGGGAATTTGTACTATTTATATAGTGTTTATTTTACCACTCGGTTTATGTTTTTTAGGCCATATAGGTAAGTGCTATAGACATTGGGCCATATTCAGGAAGGCTTACACGGAGTTCAAGAGTAGTGTAAGCCTCCGTGTAAGCCTCCCGATTTAGGTACAGCCCAAACCTCCGTGTAAGAGACAGCTAACACGTCTCTTACACGGACTGGGCGTGGAAATGCTCAATACCTCATTTGCAGCTCAAAGATATGCAAATGAGGTATTTGAGTGATCCACGAAGCTGAAACCAGTCCGTGTAATGGACGTGTTAGCTGCAGAAATGTACTCAGCTGACAACTGAGTACATTTCTGCAAAATCAAAAACGGAGCTAAGTCAGCTCCAAATAAAGGGTGAATATGTTTCATTAAGCTTGCCAATGGCCAAATATGTGGCCATTGGCATGAAAAAGTGTTGCAAAAATATGTTATATAACTTTTTTTTTCGTGGGATTATGATGTGCAACTGCAGCACCCAGCAAACGGGTGCGCTACCTAAAACTGAAAACCGAAGCTTATAAGCCCACAATTGTAGGATTTATGTATTACATGGAATGTCAATGGAGGGACTTGCAGACCAAAAACAATATGGCCTCCGTTTAGTGGTTGTCAAGGGGGGGAAGCTCCGTGTAAGACACGTAACTAAGCATTACTAGGCAATCCTATGTAAATGAGGGTTACAATACTGAATCACACTGCCACATAGGTAATGAGCACTTTCTGAGTAGTGTAAGAGTTAGAGAAGGGGGAGGAACAGAGTAAGAGGTAGGTGACATCACGGGGGGGAAGGATAGAAACAAATGTACCAGATTGGAGGGCAATGTAAGGTGACAGATGACAGACAGACATCAGGGAGGGAGGTGTGTCCCAACAGAACACTAGGAAAGTCAAGAAATTGAGGGTATATGCTATCCCTACACTCAAAGTTTCTTGATATACGTGCATGCGCGCGTGTGCGCGTGTGTAAGGCAGGTTCACCATGTGGGAGCGTGTTGCAAACCGTTTACAACGGTTTGCGTGGGCGTGAACATGTGTAAGGCAGTGTGCGCGCGTTTTAACATGAATCAGCCAAGCCCACACCGTGTAAGGATGTGTGTGCGCGTGTAAGCCACTGTGAGCATGCTTAAGCTGGTGTGCACATTGCTCCCCCTGAGGAAACAGAGAGGAAAAAGGAAACAACCGGATTACTAGGAAACTGTCAGAATACTGCTGGAGTTAATTGGTGATAACAATTGGAAGCAGGCAATTACACAGGCAGACTAGAAGCCCAACCCAGCACTTAAAACACTACAAACAGCAGTGCAGGGTGTTTCTCACAAGAGATACTGCAAGAAAGTAAGCTATCAGAATTGAAAACTGAAAAAAGCTGAACTCAGAGCAGAAATGCTAGAGGCTGCCATAGCTGTTATAATCAGGCATAGGCGAATTGCTGAGGGTGGTGACAATGCAGATGCTGACAGACAACCCAGAGTGAGGAGAAGGAGAAGAGTATACAGGCCCAGGGTCACCGACCATGGGTTACATGAGCTGGAGATAGTAGAGCGCTACAGAGTGGACAGAGACCTTCTGCAGCAGATTGTTGAGCTGTGCAGGCCACATCTCACACACAGAACCAACAGAGGGGAACCCATCCCAGTGGAAACCAAGGTATGTGTTGACCTAAGAATACTAGCAACAGGTACCTTCCAGAGACCAACTGGTGATATGATGGGGATATCACAGGCATCAGCCTCCAGGGTACTGCACCAGTTCCTGGATGCCATGTCAGCACATGTCAGTGATCATATATATGTCCCTAATGACCGTGAGGTTGTGGCCAGCAATATGCATCTCTTCCAGCAAATAGCGGGATACCCTGAGGTGCTGGGTGCAATAGACTGCACGCACATATGCATCAAAGCACCAGCTGGTGAGCAGGGTAGAGCCTAGGGATACCCCTCCATCAACTGCCAGGTTGTGTGTGATGCCCAGGGCATAATAATGAATGTGTGTGCTGGCTGCCCTGGGAGCTACCACGATTCCCACATCTGGCATCTGACGCAGCTGTACCAATCATTTGCCAGTGGGGACTTCCCACACGGACACCTAGTGGGGGATGCAAGTTATGCACTTGAGCCGTGGCTGATGACACCCATCAGAAATGCACACACACCTGAACAGGAACGCCATAATGAGGCACACGCACAAACACGTAATGTCATAGAGCGTGTGTTTGGGCTGCTCAAGTCACGGTTCCAGTGTCTGGACACATCTGGTGGAGCCTTGCAGTGCACACCAACTACATGTACCCAAATGATCATGATATGTGCTATGCTACATAATATGATCCTGCGGAAACAGCTGCAGCAGGACCAGCACAGGGCTGGGCCTAACATCCCCCCACCATTGCCAAGGCCACCACAGGCAGAGGGTGACTCGGAGGAGGAACAACCTGACCTTGTCCCAGTAGGCAGAAGGAGGCGTGCCCAGTATGCCCTGGCCTTGGCAAAGAGGCAACACATAGCACATACACTTGGTCAGTAGGAACACTGGGACTAATACCCGCTCTGACTCACTCATATAGTAACAGGGATGCCTAACATGACACAACCTGCTTCCAAACATGTACAGGGAGTGTAGTATGTGCATCCGACAGAGGCAGCCCTGCAGCACCACCTGAGGCATGAATGCCATGTATTAAGTAATGCAATACCATGTACCATATGCACACCTGAGGACCCGACTAACATCCACCCTCACCAATCATAAACCACAAAAACACAAACCTACCTCATAGGTACCACAAGGGATAGGAACCTAGATGTAATGCTACCCAATGCCAGAAGTATAAATGCGTGCAGTGTAAACACACACAGTATAGAGAATGTAGATATCAGTGCTGTAATAGAAAACAGGGTCAAAGCCCACATCAGCACCCTGACACTACCAGGTCACACCTCATACAGTGATGTACATGTGCAAAAACATGGAACAAGCTACAAAATTAGGGTGACTAGCAATAAATGGCATAGATAACCACACACCCATGTTGGTACCACAACAAGAAGCAACATGGATTAGCCATGGTCAAATACCAATGGCTAAAACTGACTACTACTATATAGCTTGCTGCAGACCACTGTCCTAATAGCAGGAACTGCCCCAGGCCTACTCTGGCAACGTGAGTGTCAAACGAAATATTACTGTCAACCTGGGTGCCCAGGTCCCTGATAACCTCTTCTGTGCTTAGAGGATTGCCACCTAGATGGGAACTAGGGGTAACCCTGTTGTTCCTGAAGGGTATGACTATGCATTGTTTAGCGTTTAACGTAAGGCCATGGCTATGGCACCAGTTATTCGTGTCTATGAGACCCTTCTGAAGGATGTCTGTGTCAGATGGGTTTCCAACTATGGTTCCCAGTTTGCAGTCATAGTCAAACTTTGTCAGCCATAATGCTCCTGTGTTTGCTTGTACTTCTGAAAAGTAGATGCTGAACAAAAGTGGGCCCAGGACTGAGCCCTGTGGGACACCACTTGTGACAGTTTTGGAGTGTGACATGGCACCAGCAACTTTGACCCTTTGTGTTCTGTCACTTAGCCAGTTTGCAACCCATCCTGTGATGTATGGGTTCACATTTAAGCTGGTGATTTTTTCAATGATACCCGAGTGGGGTATTGTGTCAAAAGCCTTTGCCAGGTCAAGGTAGGCTGTGTGGACTGCCTTGCCCTCGTCAATGGCCTTGGTGACTGTCTTGAAAAAGTCAACCAAGTTTAAAAGGCATGATCTGCCCTTGACAAAGCCAAACTGGGTTGGATCCAAAGTCTGCAAGTCCCCTATGTCTTCATTTATGATTCCCATTATGATCCTCTCCATAGCTTAGCAGACCAGGCTTGTCAAGCTGATGGGATGGTAGTTTCCAGGGTTGGTGGAGGCACCTCCTTTGTGAAGTGGGTCCACCATTGCTGTATGCCACTCCTTGGCACATATCCTGAGGTGAGGCTAAGATTAAACAGCTGCCCTAACTGCGGGTTTAATTCCTCATTGAGTTCATGGAGCACACAACCGGGGACACCATCTGGTCCCATGGATGCAGTGTTTTTCGCCTTGGCTAGAGCAGTTCTCACCCCAGCATTTGAGATGTTTGGGGGGCTACAATCCTCTGGTATAGATATCCCTCCAGTTGGGGGGGGGGAAGAATTCTGCACTGAACCTGTCAGCCAGTATGTTGGCAATGTCTGTAGGTTCAGTGATATTTACATCATTTCGAACTAATTCTGAGCATATCTGGGAGTTTCCTCCCAGGTGTCAAACATAGGTAAAAAAGGCCTCATGATTGTCCCTTGAGTCCTGAGTGGGTTTACTCTCAAAATTTGCCTTGGATTATTTTATGGGGGAACTCAGTGTTTTACTCATAATGAGCAGGGTGTCTTCCCTTCTACGGATTTCGCTCTATCGTGTAGTAGCTCCTTCCTTTTGTTGTAGAGCTTGTTTATGGCTGGGATCCACCAGACTGGATGCTTGCCTGTGGTACAAAGAGTCTTTGTTTTGTTTGGGATTGCCTGATCCATGCAGTCCTAGAGGTGCTGGTAGAAGGCATTTGTAAGTGATACAGCGGCTTGGGTAATGGTGTCCGCTGGCTTGAGGGCCTTGAAAGAGACCACACCAGTCTTTAGAAGTGTGAAGTCGGCTTTTGAGAAGTTCTTCACTGTTGTCTTTTCTATCTGGGGTGGGAGTGGGATGTGGACTCCCACTGAGATTAGTTCATGATCTGATCTCACCAATGATGGGTATACCTCTGGTGTTGAACATTGTGACCCCATGTTCGTGATGATGAGTTCTAGTATGTTGTCTCCTCTTGTGGGGATGGTGACTAGTTGTTCCATGGCATTTGAGTGTATGAACTCTAGGAACCTTTGGGCTAGAGTGTTGGGGCTTGAGTAGTGATCCCAGTCTATATTTGGATAGTTGGAATCACCCAGTATGATGGTGTTCGGAGATACATTTATCCCCTCCAGTGTTTTCAGGAAAGCTGTGTGAGGTACCTGAGTTTGAGAGGGTGGCCTGTAACATGCTACAAACTGCAGAGCAGTCTTGCCTATGGTTAATTGCACCTGGATGGTCTCCGATGTATCGTGTGTTGCCACCAACCTTGAGGTGAGGGTGTCCTTGATGAATATGGACACCCACCCTCCTTTCTTGGTGTTGTCCGGATTTTGGGGCCGGAACGCATGATATGAGGTAACACCCGATAGTGCCGGGGTGCTGTCAGAAGCCATGAACCAGGTTTCAGTCACAGCACAGACATCAATGTTCTCCATACTGAGAAGGGTGTTGAGTGTGTGCAGCTTGAGGTTGAGACTTCTGGCATTGAGCAGCATTACCCTTAGTGTTTTTCCTTTTCTGTGTTCTAGGGTGGTAGGTGTAGAATCTGATTCTTGCATAAAAAAGGCACAATGGGGGTGGCAAGAGCCTCAGCCAAAATCCGGAAGCCCAGGGGTAACAGGTGCAAGCCGTCCCTTGCAAATCAGCTTGGCCTGTCCAGCATGTCATCCCAGGCAGACAGACATTGGACCCCCTTTGAATGACACCATAGTTTAAGCCAATTATTACAGCTGATCATCTTGTCTCTGTTTATGTGGCATCATACTTGGTGAAGGTAGGATACTGCTCAAGGTCAGGGTCATACCTGCCTGGCCTACATAATCAGAGAGATCCTCTATGTCTCTTTTCATGTAGTCCAGGGAGGTACATCTCAGGTTGTTCACACCAGCATGGATAATGACTGAGTCAGACTTGTACTTGCAGTTGAGTGACCTGAGTGCTTGCATTATGTGGTGGATTCCAGTGCCCGATAGGCAGCTTACTGTGACCTCCTCCATACTCGATCTGGTGAGCGGGACGTCAGTGTGTCTGACTATGGAGTCACCTATGACAAGTGTGTCTGGCATTGTGTTTGGCCGTAAGGGCTGTGACTGTTTGGCACACACTGACTCTGTGGTCTATGTGTTGCATGTGCTGTGCCCTGTGGAGGCAGTTGTGTGGGTGTCTTTTTTCTTTTTTGGTTTTGG